>NW_027263966.1:0-161593 GCF_045282275.1 Nakaseomyces bracarensis
CCACAGCACCCAGACCCCACAGCACCCAGACCCCACAGCACCCAGACCCCACAGCACCCAGACCCCACAGCACCCAGACCCCACAGCACCCAGACCCCACAGCACCCAGACCCTACAGCACCCAGACCCCACAGCACCCAACCTACTCACCACCCAACCTACTCACCACCCAACCTACTCACCACCCAACCTACTCACCACCCAACCTACTCACCACCCAACCTACTCACCACCCAACCTACTCACCACCCAACCTATTCACCACCCAACCTACTCACCACCCAACCTACTCACCACCCAACCTACTCACCACCCAACCTACTCACCACCCAACCTACTCACCACCCAACCTACTCACCACCCAACCTACTCACCACCCTGACCCTACAGAACTACTTTTATTTATAATATTCTATAGTACTTGAATAGTTCTATCGTACGCTAATAGCTCTGCTATATTTGGATGGATATTAATATAATGGTTAATTTTTTTATTGTAGAATATATGCTCGTTTTCTCTTTGGTGTATTATTTTTAAATTATAAATATCTATAGATAGATAAATAGTTAGAAATATAGATTTATATAATGTTTTGTGTATTAATTTACTTTATTTTTCAAATATTTTTCCATGAGTTTTATTTAATCTGTTACTTCTGCTAGTTGCCTTAATAATCACATTTCTAGTTATGTTAAACTTTGCTCTAATTTCTGTTTACATTTATTTGTTTAAGACATTAGTTTGTTAATTACGTATATTTTTGTGTCCTATTTTGAATGAATTACATTTTGTAACTTCAAAAGATACTCTTTCTGGACTAATAGATTACAAAACATAAACAAGTTGGTCATGTTTCTTCGTGGGATAGTATTCTTCCTAAAAATTTAAATAAGGGTTAGTACAAATTAATATACTACTCGGTATATGTATTAGCTTATTAGTTTTGTACACTCAGACCTGTAGATAACTTTTAATATGGTTATTGCTATTGATCTCTTATACTAATATTATTTTCGAACTCAGGCGCAATTAACTATTACAATGCTGATGCTATTATATAAAATTCATATTCTTGTCATGTGATCTCAAACACGTGATTTAGGACAACAAGATATAGTATCACGTTCAAATATCGTTTAAAGTATATAATATAGTCTGCAATCTACGTGTTTAGTGACGTAAGTTGATGTTTTCAGTAGGATATATGTTTTTTCATGTCTTGGTACTGAATGGTTGTACTTTTAAACCGAACAGAGAACATCTATTTTAATTGTAAGCCGATAACGGCGTAAGTGGGATTTGCCTTTCGAGCGATATCGGCGTAAGTTCTACGAACTTAACGTCCAAGAAAAAGAGTAAAAAAATTGTTCCTACTGTACATGCTGTTAGTGAATTAATACCAACCAGAGTGTATTATCATTCATCAACTGTAATGGTTGCCTAATTTGGTTTAGTTTAACTTGAATTCCAATGCTGAAATATAGTATTGATAAAAGAAATTGGAATTAGAAATATATGGGTCACTTAAAGCAAGCAGGTGGAGAATTGGAGAATAGTTGACTAATATTGTAATAAGTAGTAAAAATCTGATCTTAAAATCAACAATAACAAAATTACTGCTAGTTACCATATTTAGATCTTTAAGATTAGAGTTTATTATCCCATCTCAAATTATTAATGTTAATACTCTCAAACATAACTGCTTTCAATACTTCCTTGTTGCTGATTCGCTGATTGGCATAAGTGTCTACATGAGAGGCTGTAAAAGAAATCATCCGCATGGTGGAACAAGGTAAGAATATTAATATATACAGATATCTGTACACTTTAGCATGGGTTCTTATACTCAGAATGATTTGGTGTCATGACTTACCGGTGCAAAAGGTTACATTACTATTGAGTCCCCATGGAGAATTTTTTAAAGATAAAAGATCTTGGAGAATGTTCAAGAGGAATGAAAGATTGTTATAGTTTTTCGAATGCAATAGCAACCTATATTACTGATTCTCCAACTCGTAATGATAGCGCTTCAAATATGCTTATACTGCGATCTGGGCTATGTTTAAGCGGCATATGTGATACAAGAAGACTAATCCACATAGAAAGACAACAACGCTTGACAAAATCTCTGTTTTTACATTATGTTAGCTTTGAACTTCGCTTTTATTTTCTTACCAAACTTTTTTGACTTACAGCGTAAGATAGTTGTTGGATGTTTAAAATAGTAACTTTTGAAATGGTACCTATTTGCAAATATGATAATGTTATTACAAGCGACTACTAAAAACTGAAATAGCTTTAGTCGCATAATTCACATTAAATAAGAACATTATAAGGTCCACCTAGAATAACTTGAAGAGGACGAATATTGCTGTTGAGGGATTTGAGAATAGTAGTATTACTAAACTGTACATAAATTAATTGCATTGATGCCATATAATTACCATTAGTATTTCTTTGCTTTGCTTTGTGATATATTAAAATTCAGTTCCTTTAAGCTTTTAAATTTAATATATTTGGAGAGTAACTTCAGTAAGTAATATTTTTAGACCATTGATTTTCCTTTATAAGTTATAAGGTAAAGTACTAAAGTACTATTCGGTAAAATACTACTTTTAAGATAAGTTTCTCAGTTATAAACTTTTATCCAATATCCTTGATCTCTCTAAAGTACTCTGTACCGTTTCTCTGAATAATAAAATATTCCAGTTCAATTATTATAACTTAAAGGTTACAATTAATAATGATTGAACATTTATGTTTAATAAATCGATATAATATTTTGAATGCCTAGGAATAATTGTTGCAAGAACATCAAAAAGCATCGCTATTTCAAATTCTTCAATATCAAATAGTTTTTTTCTTATAAGTGAGATGTTAATAGTTTTAGTATCTTACACTGGGAGGTGATTATTTTTCTTGAACTAAGTTTTTGTATGCTTCTCTGCTAAAGTTTTTGTGCTTGGCCTTGGCTAATTTCATGAATAAAAACATGGAAGGCCAAAAATACCAAACCTTAGATATTTTTATAACAGTGTCATATGTAAAACCTAGGAATATCCCAGTAGATGCTTATCAAAGGCATCAATTATGGTAATAGTAATCTCATTTGATTTCCACCCAACGGGCACATTGTCGCCTTTTTCGATCAAAATATAACTTTTAATCAGCTCATTTACAGCTTGGTGGTGTCTACTTATTGTTTTGGTAACAATCTCCATTGAATTAACCAGCCTATTTGGTTGATCTCGATGAAAACGTCTTAGTTATTTAAATTTGTCAAGTGCAACCTAATAAATTGATAGTGTCTACAAGTTTCCCGTCATTGATGTTTTTGTCTTATTGTACGACTCTATCACATGCACATTTGATATAAGCTCAATGATATTAGAAGTTTGCAAGTCTCAAATAGAGAATAATAGTACAGAATAATTACAGTCAATTAATACTTTTTATAGTTCATGCAACATATTGAATTTTACTACTATGGGACATAATCTAATTTGCTAAACATAAAATGAAGTGTTAAGCACTGTCGAAACCAGTTACCGACGTTCATTACAGCTCCTATGCTTATCAGATTTTGGTACTTTAATTTAATGAATGACGCTTACTTCTTTTAAGAAAGTAGGTTTCTTTCATGTTATGATCTAGAAATACTAGAGTTATTTTTTCTGCATCTTGTACTTTTTTCTATCTTGATATCCGTTTCAGAAAGAGCGGTAGTATACTGATACCTTGTGCTATTAGAAGAATTCTTCATTTTATATTTCAAGATTATATGGTACAGAACTCAATAATGGACATCAAAATTATTAAATCCCAGATTTGCATAAAGATATGTTCATAATATAGCTGGGATATAAATGTCTTAGCTGGGATACATGTTGACATTGGTCTGCAAAACACTTCTATATTTGTTATTATTTTTTAGAAATTATTCGAGAGATATATCTTGTCTAGAATTGAATAAAATACAGTTAATTCAAAATATATGCAAAGGATATTTCATTCGAATATGACAAACACACAGAATACATAGCCTGGTTTGAGAAGTATCAGCTCATATGAATGCTAATGAGCATGTAATAAAACTAGAGGATAGCTTTTAAATATAATTCTATCTTTTCAAACACAATAAGTACAAAAAATGCTTACTTTAGTGGAGGTTTTAGAGTCTCAATAGCATTAGATGATGACTTCTAAAGGTAACTCTTTTGGGATAAGACAACATATAATTTTACCCATATTTTTAGAAAAACTGAAAATTCGAAGTGCTTGTTGATGTTTCTTTATTATTGTTATGTTGTAAATGATTTACCTATTGTGTATAACAAATTTGCCATTCTAGTTGACTTTTAATGTCCAAAAATTAAAAGTAATGTTTAGTCAAATGTAATTACTATTGTTTATTGAAATAGACCAATTTGGACATTCCGTTCGCCTTCAAAAACATCCTACTAAAATTTAATAATCTAAACATAATTCTAGAAGCTCAATCGAAATTTAGAAAGGTAAAGTTGTCCAGAAGGAAAATATGAAAATAAATATAATTTGTAAAAAAAATAAAATAAAGTATAATAAAATTTTTCCCAAAGATATTTTTTACGTTTGTTGGAAAATGTCTTGAGGCATTGCAAAATTATTTTTAGTAGCAATTGTATTTGCCCTACACACTAGTCAAATTAGTTAGGATTTTTAGCAGCCTTTTTCTAATATAGATAGAAAATACGGAGCAAGCTTTATTACTTTTTGAAACCTAAATGAAATATTTAAGCGTTTGGAAAGAAAGAAAGGATAATAAAATAAAAACAACCAGTTAACAGTTAAACCATTATTACTTTTAACAAATCTAAATGTCCTGATATTTATGTAAAAAGAAAAAATATGGTCCTATATGGAATAAATAAACAAATAAAGTAAAAAGTACAGTTGTGTTAGATATTGTTTTTTGCCTCGTTTACTTCTAGGTACAATATTACCATTGAAAATCCTATTCACTAGTATTATTGATGTTTTCAATTCATTTCCCTTCTGTCACGCAACTGGTTAAAATTATAATAGTGTAATCAAGAAGGGCTTAGTAAATTCTTATAGTGCCTAATATATTTCTGTTCATAGCGTGTATTTAATTATTCAATCGATCCACTAAGATTTACTAATTCATATAGAAATAACACTTTATGGGGAAAGTGGCCTCATAGGAGAATCCCAGTGGGGCAACCGCTCCTGGTCTAGAAATACAGTAAATATTACACTACCGTGATGGGAGGAGGCTTACTACGGTTTGTATGCGTGAGTATACACATGTAGGTATTTTCTGTTATTTGAAATCCACAGTAATTTGAAGCAGAAGCAGCATTTGGAACTGGCTGTCTGAATACCGGAATCTCAACTGTACTTCGGGATATGCTTTGAAGCGTCATCGGAACGGTACGGAACCGTTAGGAACTACTTGCAATATATAATGGGTAGAAAACATTAGCTGTTGAAGAGTTAAAAGAAAAGACTCTTCCCGATGGTTGGATTGTATTACGGCATAAGACTAACTATCTCACCCACTTTTGTTGTTTTCTTTTTTAATTTTTTGTATTTGTTAGGACATCAATTTGACATTAGTATTTCGCTTAATTTCGTATTTAGAGGATTATCATGATATAATGGATTTATGGTATATTGCCGAAAGGTTTCCTTCAAATTCACAGTATAAGCTTCAATAATAGTTCAACAATAAAAGAGAAATTAAAAATAAAATAAAAAATAAAATAAAAAACAAAAAAAAAAAAGGGCAGAACTGAAAATCAGATGTTATTCTACATGGTTGTAAATTATCTTGGTACGTTTTACCTAAATCTTCCAACTTCTACATATTTTGCTGTTTACTTCAAAATAAATAAATAAAAAATTAATATCAAGAGAATCAAGAGAACAGCAAGAAAACTATATTTTTAATTTACGTATATGCTTGAATAAGGAGAAATATTTTCTTCCTTGTGTTCTATTTTCGTAGCGGTCATGGCATTGAGACAGAAGTACAGCGGCTCTTGAAACACCTAATTTTGCTTAAATAGATGTCCCGAATAATACCTTCGTCGGTTGAAAAGATGAAGGAACAACTGGAAAGGTCAGCATATGAACGTCACATGAAATTTAACTAAATGTGGGGTATGCACTATTGGTTAAGAAATGACTAGAAATTCTCATTATTTAGGTGTATTAGTTTATAAATAACTGGTTATATCATTAACTTCAACGTCATACAACAATCAGATGTAGTTCTATCCATCCTTCATCTTCTGTCAATATCTGTTATCATTCACGTCTCATACTTTCAAAGCTAGTTTGCAGTGTAGATTCTATTTTTGATCATGTTAATGACAGAAGCTGTGTGGCCAAGTTAGTTGTGAATAATTGTATTGATACCAAACATGGGATTCTAATATCAAAGTTTGTGGCTCTCGTAGTTTGTTCAACTGGGTGGGAAAAAAAATTTTTATGCTGTCAAAACTGGAAAAAAAAATTTTAAAAATTTTCAAGAAATTTAAAAAAAATTTTCATTGATGTTATTAGTCAACTGATTTTCAATTTTATTCTTTAATAAGAAGAAGGATGATATAATAACGCTATGTTAATGGTGTCACATGTTTGAAATAAATGAGAGATAGAAATATTTTTTGGCTTCTGTTTCTTACATCAAGAGAATTTTGAGTAATGGCATTTGTCAGTTGTGGTGCTGAAATTCACCCACTCTTTGATTGAAACTAGTTTTCGGGCAGTGGAGTAAAGGAGAGCTATCCTCGTATTAGTGTCGTGCTACATAAAGAAACGTTGGACGTGCTAGATATAAAAGGTTTATTGTACATGGGGACAAAATAATTAAATTTAGTTTCATATTACAGTAAACCGGTTTCATGTAATGATTTTATTGCTCTGCGAAGTAATTGGGGTAAGGCATTTTCTAATCAATTAGGAGATATCTAATTTACTGTCTCTCTATTTTCATTCTCTCTATTTTTGCAAGAATCTTCATAAAAGTTCTGATTTACCATCTGTATATTTTTGATGGACCTGGAACGTAGTGATGTTAAGATTGATTATTATAATACAAAGATAAAGTTTGTTAATTCTTTTTTAGAGCTTTTATCAGAAAATTAAATATTGTGATTAAATTGTCTGTTACCATGATATAATAAACTTTTATTTAAAAAGAGAAATAAATATGATAAACAGTAATAAGTATTATTGCAGTGAAAAAAGTGAGGTAACAAATTTTTACATGATGACATGAATGAACAACAATAGTCACAAATATTAACTAATACATGACAGATTTCACTTTTAAGCTGAATATTGACTAGCATAGCTTCACAATGCAGTTATGCAGTAACACAGGGTACAGAATCACTTGCCAGGAAAGCATTTCTTAAAAGTATTAGTAATAATCTGGACCGCTTTACTATTACTCCCTTATTGTTATTTCAGTTCGAAAATAAAAGGCAAGATTCAGAATGCTACTATTAATATCCATGACTCTATTAAATCAATATATTTTTTTCTATCCTGTTTGATATTATTCGTAAAGTTAAACTGCTAATTAATAAGAGGAAATTAGATTTTAAGTGTTAAGTGTTTATTCATATTAATGAATTTGGATTAACTGAGAATTATTCTATTTATACATTCTTTCCTAGTTGAAGTGTTTTTTTTTTTGTTTTTTTGTTGTTTTTTTATCTTTGTCTATGAATTATTTTCAATAAACATGACATCTATCTTATTAAAACTGTTCTTTTCTAATTGTCCCAGAATTGGCTGTCTTGTTATAAACAAAGTAACGATAAAATAAAATAATAAAATATCTTAGATATAAAGCAGCATCCCTCATCGTCGTGGACATTTGTAGATGTCATTAGGTCCAATTTACTTAGTGATAAAAATAATGATAAAATGATATTTTGCCTATTTTATGGATTCATATCATGTAAACCAGGTATATATATATATTACATATTGCATTCATTTTCCACCACACCTAGATAACCTAATTGATAGTTTGATCTAATTGATAGTTGACCAGGGAACATATCATATCATTAGAAAATAAACTGTTGAATTGAACATGATTCTAGAAATTTTTGCACCAAAACGAAAAATTGTATTAGGGATATTAAATAATTTACGGCAGATAAAACAATCACATTATATAAACAGTTCTGTAATTACTACAATCTACTCTCTTGCATGAACGATTATTACGGAGCTGCGACATAAAACTCAATACCATTTATTAAAGTGGAAATATAGAGTGAGGGACACTTGAAAAACGAAAACAAGATCAAGATTATCAACTACTGGTTTTAAATAGATAGAGTATATAGTAGATTTATACAAACTTGAAGTATACTAAATTCACGAATGTAATCTAGCATGTGATACTTTATATATTTATTGATTCAATACAATTCCTAATTGAAGGAGTGCAATAGTATGACTAGTTTTTTTAACTAACCAATTTGAGAATTCGGGTTTCCTCGCTAAATTAAAACCAGTCTTAGAAGAATGGATGTACACATTATAAGTGGATTTCATGAAGGCAGCCTCTATATTTGAACTTGAATAACTTTAGGGGACATACATAATATTATTTTGAAGTTTTCACAAGAAGGAATTAGCCTATCGTTCTTTGACTGACACTTTAACATATTTGTTTATAGACTTCTGAATACGTAACAAAAATAGGATCTACTATTTTAAACATTCATACAGACAGCGGCTGAATGAAAACCAATGTTATTTAAATAAAATAATAACTATTCTAATATCATGATATTTTAATATAAATTTTGTTTATTTTTGAGTTAAGAACTATAATATATAACGTCGAAAGAACTAGACTTCAAATTGAATAAAAAACGTTAGTCAATATACGAACTGATTGAATGATTTTCATTAAAAAGCTATTATTATTAGCGATACTGGGGAAAGGCATCGTTCATAATATCACTCATGAATTCAAACTTATTGTATAACTTTTTAGAAATAATATCCCATATCTACGTTGCCGGCCTAATTTATTAAAATAGTAACAAAGCAGCTAAAGGTATAATGTAATAGTACGATGGGACGGCGACCATGGAGTTGGCAGCATTGTGTAATTGTTGAGACCCAATACCTGGCGAAATAACCGTTTGAGAGGCTGGGTGTGATCCAGAGGAACCAGAGGAACCAGAGGAGCCTGAACCAGAGGAGCCAGAGCCGGATGAACCAGAGCCGGATGAACCAGAGGAACCAGAGGAGCCTGAACCAGAGGAGCCAGAGCCGGATGAACCAGAGTTGGAACCGGAACCAGAGTTGGAACCGGAACCAGAGTTGGAACCGGAACCAGAGTTGGAAGAGCCAGAGCCGGAACCAGAGTTGGAAGAGCCAGAACCGGAGGAGCCAGAACCGGAACCAGAGTTGGAACCAGAGTTGGAACCAGAGTTGGAAGAGCCAGAGCCGGAGGAGCCAGAGCCGGAGGAGCCAGAGCCGGAGGAGCCAGAGCCGGAGGAGCCAGAGCCGGAGGAGCCAGAGCCGGAGGAGCCAGAGCCGGAGGAGCCAGAGCCGGAGGAGCCAGAGCCGGAGGAGCCAGAGCCGGAGGAGCCGGAGCCGGAGGAGCCAGAGCCGGAGGAGCCAGAACCGGAACCAGAGTTGGAAGAGCCAGAACTGGAGGAGCCAGAACCGGAACCAGAGTTAGAAGAGCCAGAACCGGAGGAGCCAGAGCCGGAACCAGAGTTGGAAGAGCCAGAACCGGAGGAGCCAGAACCGGAACCAGAGTTGGAACCAGAGTTGGAAGAGCCAGAGCCGGAGGAGCCAGAGCCGGAGGAGCCAGAGCCGGAGGAGCCAGAGCCGGAGGAGCCGGAGCCGGAGGAGCCAGAGCCGGAGGAGCCAGAGCCGGAGGAGCCAGAACCGGAACCAGAGTTGGAAGAGCCAGAGCCGGAGGAGCCAGAACCGGAACCAGAGTTAGAAGAGCCAGAACCGGAGGAGCCAGAACCGGAACCAGAGCCGGAGGAGCCAGAACCAGAACCAGATCCTGAGCTGGAAGAACCCGTGGATGTTGGAACAGTAGTTTCATAAGTTGTTGGGTTACCATTAGCGTCCGTAGTTGTAACATGGGAAACAAGGGCTGTTGTCACTTCACCGTTGGTGGTGAATGTTGTCAAATGGTCATTTGTTGGAACAGTAGTTTCATAAGTTGTTGGGTTACCATTAGCGTCCGTGGTTGTAACATGGGAAACAAGGGCTGTTGTCACTTCACCGTTGGTGGTGAATGTTGTCAAATGGTCATTTGTTGGAACAGTAGTTTCATAAGTTGTTGGGTTACCATTAGCGTCCGTAGTTGTAACATGGGAAACAAGGGCTGTTGTCACTTCACCGTTGGTGGTGAATGTTGTCAAATGGTCATTTGTTGGAACAGTAGTTTCATAAGTTGTTGGGTTACCATTAGCGTCCGTGGTTGTAACATGGGAAACAAGGGCTGTTGTCACTTCACCGTTGGTGGTGAATGTTGTCAAATGGTCATTTGTTGGAACAGTAGTTTCATAAGTTGTTGGGTTACCATTAGCGTCCGTAGTTGTAACATGGGAAACAAGGGCTGTTGTCACTTCACCGTTGGTGGTGAATGTTGTCAAATGGTCATTTGTTGGAACAGTAGTTTCATAAGTTGTTGGGTTACCATTAGCGTCCGTGGTTGTAACATGGGAAACAAGGGCTGTTGTCACTTCACCGTTGGATGTTATTACGGTTAAGTAGTCGGTAGACTTGTCGTCATCTGTTGCAGAAGATACTGGAATATTAGCAGATGTAGATAAAATAGAACCCTTTGAAGTAAAAACAGAAGAGCTAGATAGAGTCGAACTCTTACCGGTAGAATCAATAGAAACCATCCACGACCCTGTAGAAGACTCTGAAGATACATACACCGGATGAGCATCTACCAAAGTTTTGTATAGCTCAGTCCATGTAGAAGTGGCAATATGCCCATCACTGTCGGTATATAAAGAAACGATAACCTGCTTTTGGATTGTCTCTCCATCAGAAACATAATCATCATTTTCAATAGTTGTAGCAGGTAATTCAGTAACGACAGAAGTAATGAAATTGCCAGCAGAATCGGTGGTGGTGACGTGGTGGATAATCTCAGTGTCAACACTACCGTCAGATTGGGTGATTCTGGTAGTGTAGTCCTTGGAGGTGTCAATGGAACTGGAGGCTGGGTTGCCGCCGGTGTTACCACCGCCAATTTGAGAGGTGCTGACAATAACAACTGGCTTACCAGCAGCATCAGTAGTAGTGATGTGGTGGATAGCTTCGGTCTCAACACTACCGTCGGCGTTGGTCACAACAGTGGTGTAGTCGTCAACAGATGGGTTGAACTTACTGGTAACAACACCAGTGTTCACATTACCAGCAGAGTCGGTGGTGGTGACGTGGTGGATAATCTCAGTGTCAACACTACCGTCAGATTGGGTGATTCTGGTAGTGTAGTCCTTGGAGGTGTCAATGGAACTGGAGGCTGGGTTGCCGCCGGTGTTACCACCGCCAATTTGAGAGGTGCTGACAATAACAACTGGCTTACCAGCAGCATCAGTAGTAGTGATGTGGTGGATAGCTTCGGTCTCAACACTACCGTCGGCGTTGGTCACAACAGTGGTGTAGTCGTCAACAGATGGGTTGAACTTACTGGTAACAACACCAGTGTTCACATTACCAGCAGAGTCGGTGGTGGTGACGTGGTGGATAATCTCAGTGTCAACACTACCGTCAGATTGGGTGATTCTGGTAGTGTAGTCCTTGGAGGTGTCAATGGAACTGGAGGCTGGGTTGCCGCCGGTGTTACCACCGCCAATTTGAGAGGTGCTGACAATAACAACTGGCTTACCAGCAGCATCAGTAGTAGTGATGTGGTGGATAGCTTCGGTCTCAACACTACCGTCGGCGTTGGTCACAACAGTGGTGTAGTCGTCAACAGATGGGTTGAACTTACTGGTAACAACACCAGTGTTCACATTACCAGCAGAGTCGGTGGTGGTGACGTGGTGGATAATCTCAGTGTCAACACTACCGTCAGATTGGGTGATTCTGGTAGTGTAGTCCTTGGAGGTGTCAATGGAACTGGAGGCTGGGTTGCCGCCGGTGTTACCACCGCCAATTTGAGAGGTGCTGACAATAACAACTGGCTTACCAGCAGCATCAGTAGTAGTGATGTGGTGGATAGCTTCGGTCTCAACACTACCGTCGGCGTTGGTCACAACAGTGGTGTAGTCGTCAACAGATGGGTTGAACTTACTGGTAACAACACCAGTGTTCACATTACCAGCAGAGTCGGTGGTGGTGACGTGGTGGATAATCTCAGTGTCAACACTACCGTCAGATTGGGTGATTCTGGTAGTGTAGTCCTTGGAGGTGTCAATGGAACTGGAGGCTGGGTTGCCGCCGGTGTTACCACCGCCAATTTGAGAGGTGCTGACAATAACAACTGGCTTACCAGCAGCATCAGTAGTAGTGATGTGGTGGATAGCTTCGGTCTCAACACTACCGTCGGCGTTGGTCACAACAGTGGTGTAGTCGTCAACAGATGGGTTGAACTTACTGGTAACAACACCAGTGTTCACATTACCAGCAGAGTCGGTGGTGGTGACGTGGTGGATAATCTCAGTGTCAACACTACCGTCAGATTGGGTGATTCTGGTAGTGTAGTCCTTGGAGGTGTCAATGGAACTGGAGGCTGGGTTGCCGCCGGTGTTACCACCGCCAATTTGAGAGGTGCTGACAATAACAACTGGCTTACCAGCAGCATCAGTAGTAGTGATGTGGTGGATAGCTTCGGTCTCAACACTACCGTCGGCGTTGGTCACAACAGTGGTGTAGTCGTCAACAGATGGGTTGAACTTACTGGTAACAACACCAGTGTTCACATTACCAGCAGAGTCGGTGGTGGTGACGTGGTGGATAATCTCAGTGTCAACACTACCGTCAGATTGGGTGATTCTGGTAGTGTAGTCCTTGGAGGTGTCAATGGAACTGGAGGCTGGGTTGCCGCCGGTGTTACCACCGCCAATTTGAGAGGTGCTGACAATAACAACTGGCTTACCAGCAGCATCAGTAGTAGTGATGTGGTGGATAGCTTCGGTCTCAACACTACCGTCGGCGTTGGTCACAACAGTGGTGTAGTCGTCAACAGATGGGTTGAACTTACTGGTAACAACACCAGTGTTCACATTACCAGCAGAGTCGGTGGTGGTGACGTGGTGGATAATCTCAGTGTCAACACTACCGTCAGATTGGGTGATTCTGGTAGTGTAGTCCTTGGAGGTGTCAATGGAACTGGAGGCTGGGTTGCCGCCGGTGTTACCACCGCCAATTTGAGAGGTGCTGACAATAACAACTGGCTTACCAGCAGCATCAGTAGTAGTGATGTGGTGGATAGCTTCGGTCTCAACACTACCGTCGGCGTTGGTCACAACAGTGGTGTAGTCGTCAACAGATGGGTTGAACTTACTGGTAACAACACCAGTGTTCACATTACCAGCAGAGTCGGTGGTGGTGACGTGGTGGATAATCTCAGTGTCAACACTACCGTCAGATTGGGTGATTCTGGTAGTGTAGTCCTTGGAGGTGTCAATGGAACTGGAGGCTGGGTTGCCGCCGGTGTTACCACCGCCAATTTGAGAGGTGCTGACAATAACAACTGGCTTACCAGCAGCATCAGTAGTAGTGATGTGGTGGATAGCTTCGGTCTCAACACTACCGTCGGCGTTGGTCACAACAGTGGTGTAGTCGTCAACAGATGGGTTGAACTTACTGGTAACAACACCAGTGTTCACATTACCAGCAGAGTCGGTGGTGGTGACGTGGTGGATAATCTCAGTGTCAACACTACCGTCAGATTGGGTGATTCTGGTAGTGTAGTCCTTGGAGGTGTCAATGGAACTGGAGGCTGGGTTGCCGCCGGTGTTACCACCGCCAATTTGAGAGGTGCTGACAATAACAACTGGCTTACCAGCAGCATCAGTAGTAGTGATGTGGTGGATAGCTTCGGTCTCAACACTACCGTCGGCGTTGGTCACAACAGTGGTGTAGTCGTCAACAGATGGGTTGAACTTACTGGTAACAACACCAGTGTTCACATTACCAGCAGAGTCGGTGGTGGTGACGTGGTGGATAATCTCAGTGTCAACACTACCGTCAGATTGGGTGATTCTGGTAGTGTAGTCCTTGGAGGTGTCAATGGAACTGGAGGCTGGGTTGCCGCCGGTGTTACCACCGCCAATTTGAGAGGTGCTGACAATAACAACTGGCTTACCAGCAGCATCAGTAGTAGTGATGTGGTGGATAGCTTCGGTCTCAACACTACCGTCGGCGTTGGTCACAACAGTGGTGTAGTCGTCAACAGATGGGTTGAACTTACTGGTAACAACACCAGTGTTCACATTACCAGCAGAGTCGGTGGTGGTGACGTGGTGGATAATCTCAGTGTCAACACTACCGTCAGATTGGGTGATTCTGGTAGTGTAGTCCTTGGAGGTGTCAATGGAACTGGAGGCTGGGTTGCCGCCGGTGTTACCACCGCCAATTTGAGAGGTGCTGACAATAACAACTGGCTTACCAGCAGCATCAGTAGTAGTGATGTGGTGGATAGCTTCGGTCTCAACACTACCGTCGGCGTTGGTCACAACAGTGGTGTAGTCGTCAACAGATGGGTTGAACTTACTGGTAACAACACCAGTGTTCACATTACCAGCAGAGTCGGTGGTGGTGACGTGGTGGATAATCTCAGTGTCAACACTACCGTCAGATTGGGTGATTCTGGTAGTGTAGTCCTTGGAGGTGTCAATGGAACTGGAGGCTGGGTTGCCGCCGGTGTTACCACCGCCAATTTGAGAGGTGCTGACAATAACAACTGGCTTACCAGCAGCATCAGTAGTAGTGATGTGGTGGATAGCTTCGGTCTCAACACTACCGTCGGCGTTGGTCACAACAGTGGTGTAGTCGTCAACAGATGGGTTGAACTTACTGGTAACAACACCAGTGTTCACATTACCAGCAGAGTCGGTGGTGGTGACGTGGTGGATAATCTCAGTGTCAACACTACCGTCAGATTGGGTGATTCTGGTAGTGTAGTCCTTGGAGGTGTCAATGGAACTGGAGGCTGGGTTGCCGCCGGTGTTACCACCGCCAATTTGAGAGGTGCTGACAATAACAACTGGCTTACCAGCAGCATCAGTAGTAGTGATGTGGTGGATAGCTTCGGTCTCAACACTACCGTCGGCGTTGGTCACAACAGTGGTGTAGTCGTCAACAGATGGGTTGAACTTACTGGTAACAACACCAGTGTTCACAGTACCAGCAGAGTCGGTGGTGGTGACGTGGTGGATAATCTCAGTGTCAACACTACCGTCAGATTGGGTGATTCTGGTAGTGTAGTCCTTGGAGGTGTCAATGGAACTGGAGGCTGGGTTGCCGCCGGTGTTACCACCGCCAATTTGAGAGGTGCTGACAATAACAACTGGCTTACCAGCAGCATCAGTAGTAGTGATGTGGTGGATAGCTTCGGTCTCAACACTACCGTCGGCGTTGGTCACAACAGTGGTGTAGTCGTCAACAGATGGGTTGAACTTACTGGTAACAACACCAGTGTTCACATTACCAGCAGAGTCGGTGGTGGTGACGTGGTGGATAATCTCAGTGTCAACACTACCGTCAGATTGGGTGATTCTGGTAGTGTAGTCCTTGGAGGTGTCAATGGAACTGGAGGCTGGGTTGCCGCCGGTGTTACCACCGCCAATTTGAGAGGTGCTGACAATAACAACTGGCTTACCAGCAGCATCAGTAGTAGTGATGTGGTGGATAGCTTCGGTCTCAACACTACCGTCGGCGTTGGTCACAACAGTGGTGTAGTCGTCAACAGATGGGTTGAACTTACTGGTAACAACACCAGTGTTCACATTACCAGCAGAGTCGGTGGTGGTGACGTGGTGGATAATCTCAGTGTCAACACTACCGTCAGATTGGGTGATTCTGGTAGTGTAGTCCTTGGAGGTGTCAATGGAACTGGAGGCTGGGTTGCCGCCGGTGTTACCACCGCCAATTTGAGAGGTGCTGACAATAACAACTGGCTTACCAGCAGCATCAGTAGTAGTGATGTGGTGGATAGCTTCGGTCTCAACACTACCGTCGGCGTTGGTCACAACAGTGGTGTAGTCGTCAACAGATGGGTTGAACTTACTGGTAACAACACCAGTGTTCACATTACCAGCAGAGTCGGTGGTGGTGACGTGGTGGATAATCTCAGTGTCAACACTACCGTCAGATTGGGTGATTCTGGTAGTGTAGTCCTTGGAGGTGTCAATGGAACTGGAGGCTGGGTTGCCGCCGGTGTTACCACCGCCAATTTGAGAGGTGCTGACAATAACAACTGGCTTACCAGCAGCATCAGTAGTAGTGATGTGGTGGATAGCTTCGGTCTCAACACTACCGTCGGCGTTGGTCACAACAGTGGTGTAGTCGTCAACAGATGGGTTGAACTTACTGGTAACAACACCAGTGTTCACATTACCAGCAGAGTCGGTGGTGGTGACGTGGTGGATAATCTCAGTGTCAACACTACCGTCAGATTGGGTGATTCTGGTAGTGTAGTCCTTGGAGGTGTCAATGGAACTGGAGGCTGGGTTGCCGCCGGTGTTACCACCGCCAATTTGAGAGGTGCTGACAATAACAACTGGCTTACCAGCAGCATCAGTAGTAGTGATGTGGTGGATAGCTTCGGTCTCAACACTACCGTCGGCGTTGGTCACAACAGTGGTGTAGTCGTCAACAGATGGGTTGAACTTACTGGTAACAACACCAGTGTTCACATTACCAGCAGAGTCGGTGGTGGTGACGTGGTGGATAATCTCAGTGTCAACACTACCGTCAGATTGGGTGATTCTGGTAGTGTAGTCCTTGGAGGTGTCAATGGAACTGGAGGCTGGGTTGCCGCCGGTGTTACCACCGCCAATTTGAGAGGTGCTGACAATAACAACTGGCTTACCAGCAGCATCAGTAGTAGTGATGTGGTGGATAGCTTCGGTCTCAACACTACCGTCGGCGTTGGTCACAACAGTGGTGTAGTCGTCAACAGATGGGTTGAACTTACTGGTAACAACACCAGTGTTCACATTACCAGCAGAGTCGGTGGTGGTGACGTGGTGGATAATCTCAGTGTCAACACTACCGTCAGATTGGGTGATTCTGGTAGTGTAGTCCTTGGAGGTGTCAATGGAACTGGAGGCTGGGTTGCCGCCGTTGCTGATAACTGATGTGCTTTCAATCACAACTGGTTGACCAGCAGAGTTGGTGGTAGTGATGTGGTGGATAGACTCAGTGTTAACGCTACCGTCAGAGTTGGTGACAACAGTGGTGTAGTCATCCTTAGCAGTGTCAATGGAACTGGCGCTGGAGACTGGGTTGCCGCCGTTGCTGATAACTGATGTGCTTTCAATCACAACTGGTTGACCAGCAGAGTTGGTGGTAGTGATGTGGTGGATAGACTCAGTGTTAACGCTACCGTCAGAGTTGGTGACAACAGTGGTGTAGTCATCCTTAGCAGTGTCAATGGAACTGGCGCTGGAGACTGGGTTGCCGCCGTTGCTGATAACTGATGTGCTTTCAATCACAACTGGTTGACCAGCAGAGTTGGTGGTAGTGATGTGGTGGATAGACTCAGTGTTAACGCTACCGTCAGAGTTGGTGACAACAGTGGTGTAGTCATCCTTAGCAGTGTCAATGGAACTGGCGCTGGAGACTGGGTTGCCGCCGTTGCTGATAACTGATGTGCTTTCAATCACAACTGGTTGACCAGCAGAGTTGGTGGTAGTGATGTGGTGGATAGACTCAGTGTTAACGCTACCGTCAGAGTTGGTGACAACAGTGGTGTAGTCATCCTTAGCAGTGTCAATGGAACTGGCGCTGGAGACTGGGTTGCCGCCGTTGCTGATAACTGATGTGCTTTCAATCACAACTGGTTGACCAGCAGAGTTGGTGGTAGTGATGTGGTGGATAGACTCAGTGTTAACGCTACCGTCAGAGTTGGTGACAACAGTGGTGTAGTCATCCTTAGCAGTGTCAATGGAACTGGCGCTGGAGACTGGGTTGCCGCCGTTGCTGATAACTGATGTGCTTTCAATCACAACTGGTTGACCAGCAGAGTTGGTGGTAGTGATGTGGTGGATAGACTCAGTGTTAACGCTACCGTCAGAGTTGGTGACAACAGTGGTGTAGTCATCCTTAGCAGTGTCAATGGAACTGGCGCTGGAGACTGGGTTGCCGCCGTTGCTGATAACTGATGTGCTTTCAATCACAACTGGTTGACCAGCAGAGTTGGTGGTAGTGATGTGGTGGATAGACTCAGTGTTAACGCTACCGTCAGAGTTGGTGACAACAGTGGTGTAGTCATCCTTAGCAGTGTCAATGGAACTGGCGCTGGAGACTGGGTTGCCGCCGTTGCTGATAACTGATGTGCTTTCAATCACAACTGGTTGACCAGCAGAGTTGGTGGTAGTGATGTGGTGGATAGACTCAGTGTTAACGCTACCGTCAGAGTTGGTGACAACAGTGGTGTAGTCATCCTTAGCAGTGTCAATGGAACTGGCGCTGGAGACTGGGTTGCCGCCGTTGCTGATAACTGATGTGCTTTCAATCACAACTGGTTGACCAGCAGAGTTGGTGGTAGTGATGTGGTGGATAGACTCAGTGTTAACGCTACCGTCAGAGTTGGTGACAACAGTGGTGTAGTCATCCTTAGCAGTGTCAATGGAACTGGCGCTGGAGACTGGGTTGCCGCCGTTGCTGATAACTGATGTGCTTTCAATCACAACTGGTTGACCAGCAGAGTTGGTGGTAGTGATGTGGTGGATAGACTCAGTGTTAACGCTACCGTCAGAGTTGGTGACAACAGTGGTGTAGTCATCCTTAGCAGTGTCAATGGAACTGGCGCTGGAGACTGGGTTGCCGCCGTTGCTGATAACTGATGTGCTTTCAATCACAACTGGTTGACCAGCAGAGTTGGTGGTAGTGATGTGGTGGATAGACTCAGTGTTAACGCTACCGTCAGAGTTGGTGACAACAGTGGTGTAGTCATCCTTAGCAGTGTCAATGGAACTGGCGCTGGAGACTGGGTTGCCGCCGTTGCTGATAACTGATGTGCTTTCAATCACAACTGGTTGACCAGCAGAGTTGGTGGTAGTGATGTGGTGGATAGACTCAGTGTTAACGCTACCGTCAGAGTTGGTGACAACAGTGGTGTAGTCATCCTTAGCAGTGTCAATGGAACTGGCGCTGGAGACTGGGTTGCCGCCGTTGCTGATAACTGATGTGCTTTCAATCACAACTGGTTGACCAGCAGAGTTGGTGGTAGTGATGTGGTGGATAGACTCAGTGTTAACGCTACCGTCAGAGTTGGTGACAACAGTGGTGTAGTCATCCTTAGCAGTGTCAATGGAACTGGCGCTGGAGACTGGGTTGCCGCCGTTGCTGATAACTGATGTGCTTTCAATCACAACTGGTTGACCAGCAGAGTTGGTGGTAGTGATGTGGTGGATAGACTCAGTGTTAACGCTACCGTCAGAGTTGGTGACAACAGTGGTGTAGTCATCCTTAGCAGTGTCAATGGAACTGGCGCTGGAGACTGGGTTGCCGCCGTTGCTGATAACTGATGTGCTTTCAATCACAACTGGTTGACCAGCAGAGTTGGTGGTAGTGATGTGGTGGATAGACTCAGTGTTAACGCTACCGTCAGAGTTGGTGACAACAGTGGTGTAGTCATCCTTAGCAGTGTCAATGGAACTGGCGCTGGAGACTGGGTTGCCGCCGTTGCTGATAACTGATGTGCTTTCAATCACAACTGGTTGACCAGCAGAGTTGGTGGTAGTGATGTGGTGGATAGACTCAGTGTTAACGCTACCGTCAGAGTTGGTGACAACAGTGGTGTAGTCATCCTTAGCAGTGTCAATGGAACTGGCGCTGGAGACTGGGTTGCCGCCGTTGCTGATAACTGATGTGCTTTCAATCACAACTGGTTGACCAGCAGAGTTGGTGGTAGTGATGTGGTGGATAGACTCAGTGTTAACGCTACCGTCAGAGTTGGTGACAACAGTGGTGTAGTCATCCTTAGCAGTGTCAATGGAACTGGCGCTGGAGACTGGGTTGCCGCCGTTGCTGATAACTGATGTGCTTTCAATCACAACTGGTTGACCAGCAGAGTTGGTGGTAGTGATGTGGTGGATAGACTCAGTGTTAACGCTACCGTCAGAGTTGGTGACAACAGTGGTGTAGTCATCCTTAGCAGTGTCAATGGAACTGGCGCTGGAGACTGGGTTGCCGCCGTTGCTGATAACTGATGTGCTTTCAATCACAACTGGTTGACCAGCAGAGTTGGTGGTAGTGATGTGGTGGATAGACTCAGTGTTAACGCTACCGTCAGAGTTGGTGACAACAGTGGTGTAGTCATCCTTAGCAGTGTCAATGGAACTGGCGCTGGAGACTGGGTTGCCGCCGTTGCTGATAACTGATGTGCTTTCAATCACAACTGGTTGACCAGCAGAGTTGGTGGTAGTGATGTGGTGGATAGACTCAGTGTTAACGCTACCGTCAGAGTTGGTGACAACAGTGGTGTAGTCATCCTTAGCAGTGTCAATGGAACTGGCGCTGGAGACTGGGTTGCCGCCGTTGCTGATAACTGATGTGCTTTCAATCACAACTGGTTGACCAGCAGAGTTGGTGGTAGTGATGTGGTGGATAGACTCAGTGTTAACGCTACCGTCAGAGTTGGTGACAACAGTGGTGTAGTCATCCTTAGCAGTGTCAATGGAACTGGCGCTGGAGACTGGGTTGCCGCCGTTGCTGATAACTGATGTGCTTTCAATCACAACTGGTTGACCAGCAGAGTTGGTGGTAGTGATGTGGTGGATAGACTCAGTGTTAACGCTACCGTCAGAGTTGGTGACAACAGTGGTGTAGTCATCCTTAGCAGTGTCAATGGAACTGGCGCTGGAGACTGGGTTGCCGCCGTTGCTGATAACTGATGTGCTTTCAATCACAACTGGTTGACCAGCAGAGTTGGTGGTAGTGATGTGGTGGATAGACTCAGTGTTAACGCTACCGTCAGAGTTGGTGACAACAGTGGTGTAGTCATCCTTAGCAGTGTCAATGGAACTGGCGCTGGAGACTGGGTTGCCGCCGTTGCTGATAACTGATGTGCTTTCAATCACAACTGGTTGACCAGCAGAGTTGGTGGTAGTGATGTGGTGGATAGACTCAGTGTTAACGCTACCGTCAGAGTTGGTGACAACAGTGGTGTAGTCATCCTTAGCAGTGTCAATGGAACTGGCGCTGGAGACTGGGTTGCCGCCGTTGCTGATAACTGATGTGCTTTCAATCACAACTGGTTGACCAGCAGAGTTGGTGGTAGTGATGTGGTGGATAGACTCAGTGTTAACGCTACCGTCAGAGTTGGTGACAACAGTGGTGTAGTCATCCTTAGCAGTGTCAATGGAACTAGCACTGGAGGTAGCGTTATGGCCACCGATAACTGATGTACTTTCAATCACAACTGGCTGACCAGCAGAGTTGGTGGTAGTGATGTGGTGGATAGCTTCGGTCTCAACACTACCGTCAGAGTTGGTGACAACAGTAGTGTAGTCCTTAGCGGTCTCAATGGAACTGGCACTGGAGGTAGCGTTATGGCCACCGATAACTGATGTACTTTCAATCACAACTGGTTGACCAGCAGAGTTGGTGGTAGTGATGTGGTGGATAGCTTCGGTCTCAACACTACCGTCAGAGTTGGTGACAACAGTAGTGTAGTCCTTAGCGGTCTCAATGGAACTGGCACTGGAGGTAGCGTTATGGCCACCGATAACTGATGTGCTTTCAATCACAACTGGTTGACCAGCAGAGTTGGTGGTAGTGATGTGGTGGATAGCTTCGGTCTCAACACTACCGTCAGAGTTGGTGACAACAGTAGTGTAGTCCTTAGCGGTCTCAATGGAACTGGCACTGGAGGTAGCGTTATGGCCACCGATAACTGATGTACTTTCAATCACAACTGGTTGACCAGCAGAGTTGGTGGTAGTGATGTGGTGGATAGCTTCGGTCTCAACACTACCGTCAGAGTTGGTGACAACAGTAGTGTAATCTTCTGTCATGATATTAGAACTACTGCTTTGGGTTAAGTTGTTAGTAACGTTTGGTTCAATTTTAGAGGTTACAATGACATCATGTACATTACCAAATTTGTCAGTACTATTGATATGATGAATAAAATCAGTTTCGACCGAACCATCTGAGTTAGTCAGTGTAGTGGTATAGTCAAGACCCAATTCAGCTGGGCCTAGGAAATGTGTCACAGTATGGGTAGAAGTGTGATTACTATCATCTTGTGTTGGGAAGAATTCTATATACGCTGTACTTGTAAAATTGGCACCTGTTATTGTAGTAGTGTAATTTAGTCCCAAATCGTTGAGATCAGTCAAAGTCTCAGTTAAAGTGTAGAGACCATTAGTATCGAACGTTGTAATAAAATGAACTAAACCTGTTACGGAAGTACCATTTGTTGAGATTAAAGTAGTGTAATCTGTTGAAGGAGCAATAATTGGAACAGTACTATACAAGGTAACGTTATTACCTTGAAGATCTACACCAACAATTCTGAACACTAAATCGGTTTCAGTTAAGTTCATTGCATTCTTACGAGTTACTGTGTAGATTGGTGGAGGGGTGTAAATCGTCGATGTAGCAATAACTGGAATACCATCATTGTAAGTTTCGTAAAAAGAGATGGTCTCCGGGAAGCCCAGAGAATTAACGGTCTCATATGCATCTGGAACTTTGAAAGTGTAAAGAGGAATTTCCACACACTTTTGACAAATCGAAGGTGCCGCAGCTGGTGGAGGGGCATTGTATGATAAAACACTGTCGGTGTATGTATTTCCTTGGACATTTAGTTTGTTAACGATTTCGAATAATGAGGCATTGTAATTAAACCCAATAACCGCCGTGAAATGTTGTAGGCCAAGGTAACCGGTAGTTACATCAAGGAGACCGGTGGCGTTACTATAAGTAAAGGACTTTATTGGGAAAAAAGGGAAAATTAAGTAGTTACCGTTACCAAAACCATAGATAGGGGTGTTTTGACCATTGCTTACTGCAACACCGGAAGTGGAAGTTGACATATAGACATATTGTTGTTGAATGTTATGATATGCCACGTTAACTACTGCATGATCGGCAACGTTAATACACCCAACACCTTGGATGTCACCACTTACAGTCCATGAACTATTGGCTAAACAAATTGTACCACTATTGATTATCGAACCGGCCAAGGTCAATTGCTGTGGACTTGAAGCACTAGTACCTAAGGAATACAAATATCCAGAATTTGTAATGGAGCCAGCATTAATATTGATTGCATCAGAACTCGAAGATGCGAACATAATACGACCAGTATTGATAAAATTACCATCTCCAATAGTGAAGGTACCTTTAGATGTACTATTTCTGTCATCCCAAACAATAGTACCATCATTACGGAAATTAAAGGTTTGGAGGAAAGGTTTATCAGAAGAAGCCGTTAAGCCGGATAAATCATTATTAATCACGTACCATGCACCCCCTTGTTGGATAGTCACTTGGGAGTACATCTGAACCTTATTAGTATCAACTTGTGCAAGGTATGCACCTTCTAAGACAATGAGACCATTTCCGTATCCGGTAGGATTTGATCCGGTGGTAATTGTATTCCTGTTGATAACTGCCTGGGCAAAAACATAGTTAAACAGGAAAACTATTCCTAACAACCAAGTCTTCCATTTAATGGAATAAGAATTGGTTCCCATTATCGTTACGTTGATCAATTCGAATAAACAGTGTTAAAAATACTATTATTTATAAAATAAAAAATTCTGTCGTTTCGTTATTATAGCTGTTGTAGATAATAGTATCACAGTTATAATGAATTGAACTTATTGATGATTTATTGTGATCCAAATGAAGAAAAAAACTGAATAAAGAAATCATTTTTTGTTATTCAACTTTCCAAATGTATCATTCTATTTATATTATCAATTCAGGACCAAACAATCTGGATTAAACAATTTGATATTAAATCGGAACCCGAATCTTCATCCACTCATCAATGGAATTATTTTCCAATACTAGTCACTCAAGTGACAGGTAACACCTATGCTATACCCATCTATCAACACTTGTAGGGTCAATTTTGTATATGTGTCTGAAAATTTTTGTAATCCTACTCAACTGACTTTGGAAATCTGGTCGGAATTTTAAAAAACAAAAGTAGCTTAACTAGGAGGATTTACCAATTATGAAATTATCAAATCAAAGAAAGGATCGGACAGTATAGGAATTATTTGACACCGTGTCAGCAAGAGCTTATTAACTTTAAAGGAAGCTGAATAGATGAAATTCTGAATTTTCAATTGCTCATATTTCATTTTAGTAAGAACACTGTCGAGAACTCAAAGAGCAAAGTATCTGGCTTTATTTTACTGATGGACTTTCCAATTAGGACATGATTAATTAAAGTAGGTATAGTACTTACGAAAGCGTCTTGAAACAGAATTATGCGGTTAGTATCTTTTAATCAATGTTTTGAAAATAATGAAAATCACTCTACCGATAAACGCCTTTGTCAAATACACAGAAGACTAGGGATGAAAATAGCAAATCTATTAAAGAATTCATGACTTAACTTGCTATGGTGTTCTAATAAAATAAAACAAGGATTTATGGTAAGAAAGAAAAATTAAAATTGTCAAGTGGTGCAACGAACAAATGTTTTTT
The DNA here is from genome assembly GCF_045282275.1 of Nakaseomyces bracarensis. Lineage (NCBI taxonomy): Eukaryota > Fungi > Ascomycota > Saccharomycetes > Saccharomycetales > Saccharomycetaceae > Nakaseomyces > Nakaseomyces bracarensis. Next base: position 24,878 of record NW_027263966.1, read on the forward strand.
ATCTGCTTGATTTTGTTCAAAGATGTTGTAGTTTATTTCGTTAAAATAATTACTGTGGCATAACATATACAAGAATGAGAAATCATCCGACTATTCCTAATTAGGAATTGTAATAGGTAATTCTTATTCATATTGATTCGCAAAAACAATAAAAAAATGGAAAAAGAAAATACAAGAGTAAAAAAAAACTTTGCACTTTATAGAAGAAGTAAGTTTGTATATTTTCCTTTTTATCTTTACTTATCTGGTACTCCTACTTCTCTTATATGTTTTTGTTTTGACAATCTAAAACTAGGGCACCTTCTTTCTGTACCTTGAACCTTGTATTAAGACTATATTAGGATCGAGACCTTGTTTCTGAGATTCATAACAATAGGTAACACAGTGAATGAAAATCAAAAGTAAAAATATCAGGAAAAGAAAGGGGAGAATAGTGAATAAACACCAGCCAATTGTTTGAAATTTAAAACAATCAGTACTTAATTTTTTTTTGGTGGTTTCTGGGTATTGTAATAAAATACTGCTTTAAACGTGGTGTTTGGACTTTTTAAAGAAAGAAAAATAGAATAGACCCAGATTTACATTTCCAGTTTCTGTTAATGTTGTTATTATCATCATGTGTTTAAACTAGAAAAGAAAAATTATCAGAAAAAGATCAATTGATAATGAAAATGCAATAAGAAAAAAAAATAGTAAGATAATAGTAAATGGAAAAAAGGAAATCCAAAAGCGATTGTTGTACTTGTTTATTTCTTCTTGCTATATCATTAAATTATTTTAATTCCTTAACGGTTTTGTTAGCGTGACGATTTAAAGAAAAAAATAAAATTCTAGGCTTTACAACGTATTTTCTTTCACTTGCATTCATTTCCACAGTTTTATTGTAAATAAATGCATGATTTTAATTTGCCTTACTTACTTCATTGACCTAGTTTTTTATTGCCTTACACACTCTACGTCTCTTATGGACCTGCCAGAAATAATATTCGTAACAACCACTGGTCCTTTTTCCCATTCCAGTCTTCTTTGTATTTTCAGCCTTCATTTGGTAAGTATATGTAAATCCCTCTGCGATTTATTTGTCGGGGTAAAACAAAAAAAACTAGTACCGAAAAGCAGGAAAAAAGCTCTCCTCTTTGCGATCTTTGCGATCGCCACGGCTCCATAGCTTAGTGGTAGTACGGCCCAAAACATAGTACCATTCAGTTAGGCTGTACAGTTAGAGGTTAGATTTTTCAATAGAGAATAAAAAATATGTCTAAAAAAATGTATTTTGTGGGACCTTTTTTTTAACAAGAGGAGAATAGATGAAATTACATTATGTTTTCTTTACCGGGCACATTTTTCTTGGAATCTGCTGATGATCTTAATAGAATTGGATCGTCATTAAGGAATGTCAGTCACAATATTAACTTTTTTTTGTTCCGTAGCGAGCAGGATATCACAACGGCTCATAGAGGCAGGAACACTTGAAAAGGGGTTTTAGTAATAAAAAAGAAAGAAAAGTAAAAACATTTAGTTATGTTAATACAGGAAGTATTCCCGGTAGAAAATACGATTATGAGATATTGTATTGCATTGAATGCAAAGCGATTTGCTTTTAGTGCCATTGTTTTTTCTGGAACAAAAAAAAACTACTTCAAAAAAGAAATGAAAAACTTCGAAGTGGAAAAAAAAAAGTATAGTAAATTGAGGATTTTCCTAATTCAAAATTGAAAACACAAAGGGTCATTCAATAGGAACATCGGCTGATGGCTATATAGTGGAACGGTATTTTCCATTCTTTTTCGTTCACAATATGTAAAAGATAAGAAATTCGAGTATTGTACTGTATTATCTAAGAAAATAAAATTTTCATATATTGTTCAAAATATATAGTAGCTCCATAGGAGTTCATCCTCGCTCTCAAAAAATTTTACAGTAGACATAATGTCTTATTTTGCTTTCATTTTAAATCACTGGTAGTACACAGTTCATAGACACCATTTGTGTCGATGCATGTTTTCTTAGTAGGAAATCCTTTTCTCACTGGAAAATGTCAGGAGACTAATATCTAATTTAATAAACGATTCTGTTATTGCGCTCTGCTTTCTCGAATGTAATAAAAGAACGTGTTATTTACCTAAGACAAGAATTTAAGTAAATTCCAACTTTATTGGCAATTCATAGGAAAACCATAACATTTGTTATTTTAGCTACAATTATTTCTAGGTACGATATATGTCTACACAATTGTGTTTTTAAAATCGTAAAACTTATGGTATTGCCTGATGTAGAAACGGTAAAGAAAAGAATATTTATTGTATATTTGTATTCAATTTATTCCTGGAGAAATCAGAAATAATTTGGAATTTTGGTTTTTTGTTGAGTATTTTTCATCATTTCTATGATGTTTATAACTCCACTGCGAGAGTACTATCGTTACGAAATGCTCTTTAAAAAATACTACCGATCAGAAATGGGGGGGGAGGGGGAATCTTCTATAATTCCTAATTAACTATAGTTATTAATGTTAGTGTTTCAATTAAAAAAAAAAAAAAAAAAAAAAAAAGATGTGTCCTTCCCAGAACGAACATCTAATGCGATCAAATAGTGTTTGGTTGTAGGACAAGAATCCAAGCTACCGTTATTAAATTTCTGATTATAACATTATTTTCCTGTTTAGATTTACGAATACCTGTCTTTTAACTATATTTTATACAGGAACAGTTCTTTTTTTTTTGAGTTATTCATTTTTGTGAGCATGATTTGACTTCTTATATTTGTTGCGCTCTAATTATACTAATTTTTAATATTATTTTGTTTATTTAGCTCTCCTCAAATTAATAACTTTTCGATTGGCCAAATCATCGTAAAATGTGGGTGCTGACAAGACCTATATTAAAAAATAAGGAAGCCACTTCAAGAATGAAAAAAAAGCAAAGAATAAATTCAGTAAATGTTACTAATTTTTCTTGGTTGTCCTTCGTATTAAAGGTCAAGACTTCTTCCGCTTTCCCTTAGTAGATATGAAAGTTAAATAATATTTTTTCCCTCGTTATATTTAAGAAAATGCGCTGCTCTCGGCTAGACTTCGATCTAAGCACTCGTAATTAGTTGTAAGTGCAAGGGGTATACATAAATGAACTACGGTTGGAAAAGGATAAAGAAATCTTGTATTCATAAAAGAATATTATTGAGCATCATAGTACGAATATTGGCTTACGAATATTGGCTTACGCAACACAAAGCCTTCTGTTCAAATTATTTACTGTACAATCACTTTTGTAAAGTACTTGTTGGTGAAATAATATACACTATTAACGTCTATTTTAAAGATATTTTGCAAATATTATTTATTCTTTATAAAGAGTATGTTGAGGGGCTGGGGGCAATACTTTTTACCCTATAATGTCGAGGGGCAGAGTTTCTGCTTTGGAAGTTTAATGCTGTATATTTTTTAGTGAATTTATATCGCTTTTCTTCTTAAATTTTTTTCTTTGCTCATTTAGTTATTCTGAACCTATTAATGAAATCTGAACGACGTATCATAAACAACATCCATTTGTTGAATCGTTTTGTTGAGTTACATTACCATTGATGTTCTTAAAGAGAAACGGACGATCCCTAAATTAGTAACCATCACTCCACTAGAGCCAGTAATATATATGGTTCTGGAATTTTAACTTTAATGGCGCAGGACAGAAACAGTGCAAATAAAATCCAGGATAAATGGTCTGTGACTAACAACAGCGGAAGAACGAAACATTCCCTGCCCAGCACGGTTTGCAACCGAGGACAACAAAGTAAATAATTAAATTTGAATGTAATATAGTTATTAGAAAAAAGAAGAAATAAAACTGAAAATAATTGCAAGATTATAAGTTAAGAAGGTATAGGCAAACTGAATTGATGGCAATGGGAAAGTACAGCCAAGTCTACTTTGTAAGGGCGACAATGAAGCAAAATATTCATAGCTTCCTATTTAGTATTCAATTTCTTTTTTTCTTTTTTAGAGCTTTTTTATATTTCGCATTGATTTACTGGTTGCTTGAATTTTTTTTTTTGAGCAAATCCTAATTTCTTACGTCACTACTATACACAATTTTATGGCGCGAGGTATTTATTCACTAATTGCTTTGCCAACTCGTATAAACCCTGCTTTCATTAAGGGATATAGTAGAATATAACGCTTGCTCTTATCTCTATAATTGGTGTTCTAAAATGTCCTGGTATTGAAAATGTCAAAAAGTATATTAATATCACAAATCCAGTGAAAAAGAAAAATAAACTATCAGAAACAGTCCATTTCGATTTAGTGCACTGTGTATATAATTTAAGAACTTGCATCATGTGAGGTAGCAACGAAGGAAGATTTGCCTACTAACGATTTGTCATGAATTTTTACCTGTTATAATATTAATAATTTGGTACATTGTTGATTTTTAGTATTGAGGTAGTTTGTATTCATCTGGCATTCAACAGCATGTTGGGATGAACTCTCAACAATACCTAATACGTATACCTGTATTTCATGATCAAGATGACAAGAGATGGAATGCATAGCGGGCTAGCATTCACTAGCCTGTATTTGGGAAAATACATGAGATCATAATGATGGAAGAAAATTCTCAAAATTGCTGTGGTAGAAACAGTGCCCTTTCTTGATTTACTACTTTAATAAAAGTGCTACTAGAATGATGAATTTTGTTTTCTATCTTTAACTGGTAGTTACTGAACCATCCCTGTTTGTCTATTTTTTCTGATTTCTTTAGAATGAATGGTACGGCAGTTGGAAATGTACAAGAATTAAATAAAAAATAAAGTTCCATATGAGAACATTTCAAGTTTATTATACTTTTATTATTGTAGTTTTGTCCTTAACTTTTCTAAAATCCATTTATTATCAAGGATATGCCATAGACCAGAGTTTATTTACTAAGTTTAAGCTGTGGTAGATCGAAAAAACATGCTAACGGGTATAAATGATCCCAAGTAATCAGATTTCCTATGGCCAGGTAATAAGGTGTAATCTATCTGTAACTTATTATTTGTACTACAGTTTCTACTACTCTTTGTGATCACCTTTTAGTGTGGGTGTTGAATTAGAGCAAGTAATGACATTGATTTAATGTTATGCCGAACATTGGTTATTAAGTAAATTATAACACAAAATGATGGCTGTTATTTATTATGACTGTTTTTTTACCTAACAGTCAATAATAAAAGGGATGAGCGAACGTAAAAGATCATAATATTTTTAACGTGATTATGCTATTGTACATTCTCCATTTTCCGTAAAAATGCCCTAAGTCTTACAGTTCATATTAATTTGCTGCCCTGTTCAGTAATAGTGTGTACATATATTAAACAACTGCTACATTTTACCTATACTCCCAAGTTGAGAGAGGATAGTTTGTTCCCTCAACCATCGCATTGTGAAATGTTACCCTATTGATTCTACTATATGTAAACATGTGTTACTAAACTGGTTGTAGGTAGAAATAAGTAAATGACAGGTGTTAAAATGTAAAATTATTATAGTACAATATTTTCTATTGTTGATTTGATTTTCTTTTATCATCCAAAATCATAGTAGTAGTGAAGCTATCTTAATACTGGTTCATGGCCATGATCAACTTATACACATAGGCATAATTGAGGTCAACTAATAGGAATATTACCATTCCTTAGTAGGTATTCTATGGAAAATGTCACGCAATTTAATTCGAATTCAAATGCTAAGCACCTAGGTATGAGACATAGAATCACACCACTTCGAGAGTTTTTCACTATCATTTTCCTTCACTAGAGCTAACAAGAAATCTGCTCCCTTTCTTTCACTTGTAACACAGAAATCAAAAAACTAATTGCAATGGTATGCTGTATCATTCAATGCCATATAATTCGGAAAGAAAATTAGAAGTGGCCACTTTAGTCATTTTAGTTGCTACTCTGTTTGGACTATTTCCTTTTAAATTAATATATTTCGATAATAATAACAGTTGAAGATTATTTACCTAACTGGAAAACCTTGTATATTTAGGGTTCCATAACAGATTCTAAATGTTTCATAACTTTAGTTTATTAATATATTATAAATAATCTTTATAATATCGTAAAATTTGTCACTAAAAAGAACGAAAATGTCTAGGGTGGGCTCAAAATCTGGAACCGACATACGATTACTCCAATAAGGACTAGAAATAAGGCTCTATCTAAGGTATCGCGCGGAGATTTGATCAGTTATTTCTTTCTGTACGTATTGTCCGTAGTTTAATAATTTTTTTTTAATTTTTTTCAATTTTAATGATTACTTTTATATCCGAGCTTACCTCCATAACCGAAGGTAAGACGAGGACAGTAACTACACTTTTTTTCTGAAAAGGTTCGCCTTACTTCATCGTAATACGTTAATAACAAAGATTCGGTTAATAATGAACCAAGAAAAGTAGTAGGAGAAGATATTACCTTAGAATGTTGTGAAGGGAAACAGTACATCAAGAATAGTGAATTCAGGAAGGTGAACATCATCAGTTTTTGTCTAAAGCTTGCGAAGTATACTAAAATCCTTTCATTTGGTACTGGACCTAAGTCTTTACCACAGTCCTTCATCCTCAATTTTCATTCCTTTTTGTACAGTCTGGAATCATTAAATTACGTTGCACGACAGATAATGTAGGCTTCTGAGGAACTTCTTCCAAAAATAGAATATAAAATAGGTTCTCCCACTTACTAAACCCACTATACGTAGTTGTGATGATGTCATCATAAATAAAATCTAGGTTAGTTAAAAAGAAACCTTCATGAAAAATCAATTTATGATATAATGTATGTCTCGAACAGCAAGCATGACAGTGGTGATAATATCTGATTATTATTATCATACCATTGAACAGGGCAGCCAATAAACAACGTCATTCGTCAAGGAGGTATTTTCATAAATTCTTAGAAATTAAGAAAAGGAAAGGTAAACTAATGTATTGGTAATTTATGAAGAAGGTCAAATAACTTATTTTATAAGTTATGCTTCAATTTTTATTTCAGCTCTGTATGGAGAGTGGATGGGTGTTTTAAATATTATGTTGCTCGATTTCTGTTCCTTACTAACTCATGTTTTCGTAGCAAGTAGGAAAAACCGAAAGGCAAATCTCATAGTTTCTCATATGTGTTACTATATTAAACTAAGGTAAAAATTCACATATATTTTTCTTGAGTAATTCATGGAAAATTAAAACAAAAGTAAGTCGAGTCTGTCGATATTTATGTCAGACTTATAAGGGATAGGGTTTTCTTTTGATAAAACTTTAAGACCTGAATGATATTCTGACCTAGAAATTGACGACAGGGTTAGACTCTTCGAATTTGAATAATGGTTAATCATTTCTGTTGATTAAGTTAGTACTATTTGTTCATATCACATGAGGGCCAGCATTATAGCACTATTCCCAATGAAGGAAAATTGGAGATCAGCCTTCGTTATTGTTCTTTGTCATAGTATTGAGTCCTTTTGTACTTTATGGATTTGCAGATTGCATGAACTAATTATAGTTTAAATCAAATAGATGTTATGAAATGAGCCCCAGTTTTAATAAAAGGCTTTAGATCATTGAAAGATTATATTATCAGTAACCAGGGAACCCCTAATTTGTTATTCAGAGCCTTTGAAAATAAGAATATTTGAACAAGCATTTCAAAAAGAAATTGCGTACTTCACACAATGAAATCTAACGTAATAAATTTGGTATTAGAGTACTATCGATAATATTCTTCTGAGTATATTCCACAGTTTCTTTCATAACATCGGGCTTTAGGAAAGTGCGCTAATGCGGCATTTCCTGAAGTATAGAGCATAACCTACTATCAGCTCATTATTATTCGGATGTTATTAAAACAGAAGTCAAAATGTTTGCGGGATGTTTTAATTTTGATTGGACGGCTTTTAGATTATACGATACCACCCCCATTCTTTACCCTAACAATGCTTTTACCTCTTAACTAGTTTCAGCATAATAGTCACCCATTCATTTTTTATAAGTGGCATCTAATGTTGGAATAGCCAAATCAGGGTATGTTGATAGAATAAAAAAGCTTATCTATTCAACAACGATCGAATTAGTTATCGATCTGAGCATGAAAATATTCTTATTGTTATTATGCATCTATAAGCAAAAGCCCGAACTACATATAGACGTTTATAGACGTTCTATTATGCAACTAAAAGCAAATTACTGAACAACTTATAGACGTTTGATAGCCGTTCTATGAGTTAAGCTTTTATTGACGATGGAATCCTTGCGAAAGTGAAAGCAGCATATTATGACGAAAAGAGGTAGGATAGGGAGACATATTATCAACAATAAAAAAAAAGGATATAACATCCCATCCTTGATATTACCTTAAAAATGTAAAACCTTCATAAATGAGTGTGGTTTCCCTGACAAGAAGATTCTTTATCTATAAATTCTATTCCAACAATGTAATCCTATCGCAAAATCATATATGTGAAAAATTTGCATTACTACGAAGTGCACTGCGCAAATTTGATCAGAGAGAGGAAATTTGGACAAAAAATCTAAAAAAATTTGTCCTACTGAGGCATTGTAACTAACTACCATTCTGTTCGCTGCATATGTGGTATGCTCACTGAAGAAACAATGATGGGAATAATGGGAACATTAATGAGACATATAGTAATTGGTAAAGTTCGTACTGGTATTTTTGAGTCACATCTCTTGCCCCTCTCAGTTGTATTTCGGTTTAGTTGTCTTCATATTATTGAGGCTGTTGAGAATTTCTCTTTTACTTAGGTTTATATGAGTGCTTTCCTTTATTAGCACAATAAAAAACTTCTGGTTCTATACCTCTAAACAAAATTGGACATTTTTGGGTCTATCTTTCCTTTTTAGTTGAATCTCTTGGATTCCTTTTTATTGGATAGGTCCTTGAAAGGTAAAAATTTTCGTTATTATGGAGTACTTTTCTTTTTGTACATATGTACTTTCAGTTAGATGAAGAATAGCTGGTGATGGATAGAGAACAATTAATAAAGCTCACAGAATTTCTACCATTAATCCCCTACGGAAGGTATAGAATTTATTTCATTCAGATATGTGAGGTCAACAGATGTTTGTTTGACACGTCGTATTTATTAACAAAAACCGTTGGAAAATAAAGATTGTGCGAAATGTTAACTTTCGGTCCCACTACGAATCACTCTTCGAAGCTATAGACTAACACGAAGATGTTATCAGAATAAATAAGGCACAATTTTTTATTCTTTCTTTTACCTTTAAACAACGATTTTATGCTTAAATCGTGACATCTCCTGACTTAACATCTTAGAGGAAATATTATAGCTTAAAATTTTGAAGGTGTCCGCAGCTGAAAGGGTTATAGAATTACTTGTTATTTTTCTGTGCTCTATGTTGAATAGGATATTTCTTATTTGAAATTAGCTAGACGGTTGTTAAATAAGATTCGTAAAAAGGTTGAAAATAACTGCAGGCTTACAATTTTTTGGAATATAACGTCCGTAACTATTGTGTGTTTTACCTGTAGAATGTTAAGTTGCAAGCAGTCCAGTATTAGTTTCCCAGAACGAATACTATAGTAAACTGTTTTTGACTTTCTGTTGAACCTATGGTGTAAGTATCTGATTTTTAATGAGAGGTTAAGCATGGATGAATAATCACGCAGTTCGAAAACTCCTATTTTACTGGCTATGTCACAAAAGAAAAAGAAGAAAAGAATGGAAATTGAAGCGTAAGGTATTGTCAAAGTCTTATCGCCTCTCGTGATCGAATTTTTGTAGCAACGGAAATTTGTTATCTAATCTCCATTACTCATCAATAATCATCTAATATGGAAATTGAATAATTCTTCTATCGATTCACCACAAAATGTTAATTTAATTAGTATCCATTTGTGGACATAATAAAACTGTCGAAATAAAGCTCCTAAAAATTGTATGATTCAAAATTGGTACTATAAAATATTTTCCAGTTCTTCATTTCTTGACATTCTATTTTTCGAAGTTCTAATTACATAGTTGGTTATCGGTAAATCTTTTTTCGATTGCTTGGGATTTGCTACTTTCTCTTAGTAGTATGTTTGGAATTTCTCTTACTAGTTAATACAATAATACTAGCTAGTATTGTAAATATGATGTGCCATCTGTTGACAACTCTTGATTAATGAAAGCATGATTTTTTAAATTTTCAGCAATTATAGTCAACTTTTTCTTTTGGGTATACTAAAGTTTCTGGCTAATATAGATAAATAAAATACTAGGGTATTAACTAAGAAGAAATGTACTTAAAATATGAGGTTGCTCGTATTGTTCGGTTCGTAATTTGTGGACCTTAGTGGAAAGAAAGAAAAACACATTGTCTTTTGTTATATTGCTTTTGCAATATTCTTAAATTAATATTTAAATTTTGATTCCTCAATTTGATAAAGTAGAAGAAAATTAATACAATAAAAAGGCTCAGCAGCTGTTTAAATCACCTTGTTCACATGGTCAATCCCATTTCGTTTGCTGTTCTATATTGTATTAGAAAATGTTCAATATGATAAAAACGCTGAAAAGATATTGTGGAAATAAATCATTCAAATTTAGTCTAGCCAGTACGTTGCAAAGGAAATTGTATAGCAAGCGCAAATAAGTCGTCCGAGATTGATGGGAACATTCGGTGTTCAACATAAAATTTGCTAATACCTCACAAATAAACTAATAAAAGAACTAAATTTTATCAGTTGATGTAATTGAAAGTTATAAAGTAAATGTTACTTGGTATTACAATAAAAAAAGGGGAGAGACATTTGTAAGCGGTGTTAATTTTTGTTTTTATTTTTTTTTTTTTTAATCTCCATGTTATTAAAATATTCAATGAAGTGGCCAATATTATAGCCCAGTAACATTCTACAATATAAGTCAGTTGATAATCAAGTACAACAGGTGGTGCAAGAAATATTTCTTACTTGTGATTTATTGTCTTTACTAGCGCAGTAATTCTTTTTCCTTCATTTCAGCAACTGCTTTAGGTCTTACTGAAAGGTATACTATTATTAATCGGAACTACACAATAAAAACATAATAAGATCAGTTCAATGCTATCAATGGAATAAGGAGATAAAAAAAAAAAATAAAAAAAAAGGATTTTCCGAACTTGATCTCCTCTCGTTATAGAGATATATCACTTCTTCATTTGAGGACTATCTTTGGTAAATCCCATAAAAAACTAACTTCTTCGCTACTTTTCTTTTCACGGAACGATGTTCCTCTTGCCCCCCTCCTCACTCTCCATCATATTAAAAGTTAAAAAAAATTTGTCTAGTGATTTTCCTTGTCTGAAGTGACATGCCCTACTATAAAAGTAGCAGCTAGATATTGAAAGAAAAAGGAGTTGATAGTTCCTTCCTAAAAGGGTCGGGTTATAAAGCTGGGTAAAGGTGCTAGAAACTGACATTAATAGCAACTTTAGACGCAATGCATGTAAATATCTTTCATCGTAGAATATAATATGTGATATATAATACACTTGATATAATTATATCACGCGATAATTAAACAGAAATGTATATGTAGAATGTCACGACTATTCCTATCTATGACAAGAAAATGAGGAGTAGTAAGTTTCGTAATTCATAGCTTATTAGCCCTCAAAACTCAATAACAATAGTGTTTTCAAGACTAATGTGACACTGTTTATTATATGAACTAATAATATATATATTGCTGAATTCTTTTAGCTACTAATATTTATAGTAAGGTCTGGGAATTTAGTTTCATTACTTACTGAGTTATATCTAGATTATTTTGTAAATAATCTAGATATGATATTATTTTTGACCATTTAATAGACATAAAAGTCTAACAAAGTGGTGGGGATCGAATTTCCGGTCAGCGTACACAGGAATACTTGACACTGTGGCATACTCTATTTAATCATATTATTGTAGTCAATAGTAAGACCACCCCCTTACAAGTTGTACTGTAACATGGTGAGAGTAAAGTAATCTTTGTATTTTGAATGATTTGAGGCCACAACGTATGGTTTTTACTGGAGTTGGGTCGGTTACTACTTCGCCTAACATAATTTTTCTTCAGATAATCGAGTAGAATGAATTTCATGCCTCATGTTGGTTAAGGTGTGTTTTTTTAGCTTATAATGTTGGGGGCAACTATTATATAAAATTGTGTATACATATGTTCTGTTCGTACTTTTCTTATTAACTGATAGTTAACTATAGCAAATTTTTGTTATTGGATTGATATTTACTTATTTTAGTATATGTATGATATTTAGAGAATTTCAATTTTTTTTTTTCGTTTGAAAGACAGTTCTCTTAAAAAAATATATATACTATAAAGTTACTATCTGGACTAGGTTGTAAAAATCGCAGAATTCTGGTCATGGTTAGTTCTAATATTTGTAAATAGTCCATATTCATAGTCCGATTTAAAGATAAGTGTCCAGCACACTTTATAGCTGGGTAACCCAGTTAACTACTTTTTATTTATTATTTAATATTTAGGTCGAAATTTTAACCTTTCTTACTATACAAGGTACAAAGAAAAAATCGTAGTTGAAAAATAAAGGAATGATGGTACAACGACAACAGTCAACATAAAACTAAATGTTACTGGAAAGGAATTACAATAGATACCCAGAAATATTTGTATTTTTGAAGAGGTTTAAAATTATTTCATAGAATATAACTAGCAACTTACATATGAGATTTTCTGAATCGTCTGATACACATAACCACCTACAACTACATACCTGCGTAATCTTTACAAATACTATACTATTTGAGATCTAAAACTAGTACCTTACAAACCTTTCGAAAAGCTCTAATCTATAGTCATATATGCACTATTTGTAAATAAGAACCAAGTATCTATATTCTAACCCTATTTTAGGTCTTCGTAGAATATGTTGACCTTGAGCTAATTGTTCCTGCGAAGTTTATTTCAACGGCATTGTTCTTTTCTGTTGAAAGGATTTTTTTGTTGGCATTCTTAATGGGCGTTTTCTTCTCGCCTCGACTGCACCGCACCTGGCTGGCTTTTTTTCGAAAACAATGCACAAAATGTGTGCACCGGATTCTTTTGCTCTTCCATCGGCCATTGTTGAAAAAAACAATAAATTAAAAATGACAAAAAAAAAAAATATAACAAGCTACTATTCAAATACTTTCAGCCATAGCTTGATCAACAATCACATCTCTGAAAGTTATATATATGTGAACCACGAATATTGAAACCAAAAAATTTCCCTATGTGTAATCTCGTTCTTTTTTCTATATAACAGAATGAATTTTTTATCTATTCATTCTCAGTGAAGTAAAGGTTGAAATATGGACGAAAAATAAAAATGGGTGAGGTTTTAGGAATTTCTACCAGTAAAAAAAGGTAGAAGATTTTCAACAGGGCTTATTCATTGTACTAATATTAATAATGATTTTTTAGAATTGTTATTTAATTATTTAGGTTAACTATGATTTAAAATGTAATGCCACTAGTTAACAAGAAAAAATTGATGAGGAAATTAAAGTGGTAAAAAAAAAAAGGATACACTTACAGAATTGAACATGGAGAAAAAATAATTAAGAAGAAATGCATATCTTGACTGTTGTTTTCAGGAGATTACCCGAAAATGTGTCGATGTTTTGTAGAAATAAACCAAATTAAATCGTTCACAGACCAAACTAAGTCGTTCAGAAAGATCCTAAAACAATTAAAGTAATAACAGTAACGATAACAACCCAACTAAAACGGAGGAATTAGTATTCAGACGCAAACCTTGTCCAGTATTTATTAGAATAGCTTGACTAGCTGATGGAACTCTAGATGTTTGGAACTGGATTGTGGGTGAAGAGTTGTTTATAGTAGAGTGAGTTATTGACTTTGTTGTAATACTATTTGCAGTTCCGGTAGAAAAACTGACATTTTTATCAGGGGTTCCTGAGGATCCACTATGGATACTTCCCTCTGATGTAGTACTTTGAATAAAACCTGTTTTTGTTAAAGTTTTAGTGTTTCTACTGGTAGTTAGGTTTTCCTTCACAGTTGGGGATGTAGGTGTTTCCACAATGAACACGGTCTTAGGAGTGGTCTTGCTGTCCGTGCCAACGGTGTAGGTAGTAATGGTGGACACAGTCTTACTGACACTGTCAGTACCAGGGGTGAAAGTGGTCGACAATCCGACTGAAGCTGGAGGTGTTTCTACGATAAACACGATCTCAGGTGTGGTCTTGCTGTCCGTGCCAACGGTGTAGGTAGTAATGGTTGACACAGTCTTACTGACGCTGTCAGTACCAGGGGTGAAAGTGGTCGACAATCCGACTGAAGCTGGAGGTGTTTCTACGATAAACACGATCTCAGGTGTGGTCTTGCTGTCCGTGCCAACGCTGTAGGTAGTAATAGTAGAAACAGTTCTTGTTACACTGTCAGTTCCAGGGGTGAAAGTGGTCGACAATCCGACTGAAGCTGGTGGTGTTTCTATTACAACAATTATTTCAGGTGTAGTATTGCTATCTGTGCCAACGCTGTAGGTAGTAATAGTAGAAACAGTTCTTGTTAAACTGTCAGTTCCAGGAGTGAAGGAGGTCGACAATCCGACTGAAGCTGGTGGTGTTTCTATTACAACAATTATTTCAGGTGTAGTATTGCTATCTGTGCCAACGCTGTAGGTAGTAATAGTAGAAACAGTTCTTGTTACACTGTCAGTTCCAGGAGTGAAGGAGGTGGAGTCAATTGGTGGAACTGGTGTTTCTATTACAACAATTATTTCAGGTGTAGTATTGCTATCTGTGCCAACGCTGTAGGTAGTAATAGTAGAAACAGTTCTTGTTACACTGTCAGTTCCAGGAGTGAAGGAGGTGGAGTCAATTGGTGGAACTGGTGTTTCTATTACAACAATTATTTCAGGTGTAGTATTGCTATCTGTGCCAACGCTGTAGGTAGTAATAGTAGAAACAGTTCTTGTTAAACTGTCAGTTCCAGGAGTGAAGGAGGTCGACAATCCGACTGAAGCTGGTGGTGTTTCTATTACAACAATTATTTCAGGTGTAGTATTGCTATCTGTGCCAACGCTGTAGGTAGTAATAGTAGAAACAGTTCTTGTTACACTGTCAGTTCCAGGAGTGAAGGAGGTGGAGTCAATTGGTGGAACTGGTGTTTCTATTACAACAATTATTTCAGGTGTAGTATTGCTATCTGTGCCAACGCTGTAGGTAGTAATAGTAGAAACAGTTCTTGTTACACTGTCAGTTCCAGGAGTGAAGGAGGTGGAGTCAATTGGTGGAACTGGTGTTTCTATTACAACAATTATTTCAGGTGTAGTATTGCTATCTGTGCCAACGCTGTAGGTAGTAATAGTAGAAACAGTTCTTGTTACACTGTCAGTTCCAGGAGTGAAGGAGGTGGAATCAATTGGGGGAATAGGTGTCTCGACAATGTAAACGATTTCAGGTGTTGTGTGGTTGTCAGTACCCACTATACCTGTAGTCGATGTAGAAACAGTAGTTGGGAATGTGTATGTTCCTGGTGTGTATAAAGTGGAGTTAGTTGGGGGGATTGGTGTCTCGACAATGTAAACGATTTCAGGTGTAGTGTAGTTATCAGTACCCACTATACCTGTAGTTGATGTAGAAACAGTAGTTGGGAATGTGTATGTTCCTGGTGTGTATAGAGTAGAGTTAGTTGGGGGGATTGGTGTCTCGACAATGTAAACGATTTCAGGTGTAGTGTAGTTATCAGTACCCACTATACCTGTAGTTGATGTAGAAACAGTAGTTGGGAATGTGTATGTTCCTGGTGTGTATAGAGTAGAGTTAGTTGGGGGGATTGGTGTCTCGACAATGTATACGATTTCAGGTGTAGTGTAGTTATCAGTACCCACTATACCTGTAGTTGATGTAGAAACAGTAGTTGGGAATGTGTATGTTCCTGGTGTGTATAGAGTAGAGTTAGTTGGGGGGATTGGTGTCTCGACAATGTAAACGATTTCAGGTGTAGTGTAGTTATCAGTACCCACTATACCTGTAGTTGATGTAGAAACAGTAGTTGGGAATGTGTATGTTCCTGGTGTGTATAGAGTAGAGTTAGTTGGGGGGATTGGTGTCTCGACAATGTAAACGATTTCAGGTGTAGTGTAGTTATCAGTACCCACTATACCTGTAGTTGATGTAGAAACAGTAGTTGGGAATGTGTATGTTCCTGGTGTGTATAGAGTAGAGTTAGTTGGGGGGATTGGTGTCTCGACAATATACACTATTTCAGGTGTTCCAATGAAATCACTTCCTGTTATGGTGGAGGTATATGTAGATACTGTGGTTGTTGCACTATGAGTACCTTTAGTATAAGTAGTAGATAGAATTGGAACAATGGCATGACATCTAGCCTCATCCTTGGAATCCGCAAATGAGTATAAATTCTCACTTAGACTGATGTTTGTGCCATCAGGGGCCACAAGAGAATATTTTAGTGAGCCCCAAGTAATACCGTTTGTATAAACAACCTTTAGAGGATAAAACTGTCCTTGTACTAATTCAAAAGTAGCTGAACGTGGGTTATAAGGACCATTAGACCAAGGTTTAATACCATTCAAAGAGAAATCTTCATTAGACGTGGTAGAAGATTCTTGTGTACAACAATCAAAAGCTGTACCTCCACCAATAGTTACAACTGCAGAGTCATCAACATCAGTTAAAGAAAATGTATACGTACCACTTTGTGGAGCCCTATAGTACCCTGTCAATTCGATGGTTAAGTTTGTTGTTGTTAGATTCAAGCCATAATATTCATGGTACGCTACATCAGGTGTGTAGCATAAAAGAGATGTATCATTGTTACAATAGTATTGATCTCTTCCTGAGGGTGCCACTACATTGTTCAAACCAGCAGCACACGATTTTATGAAATTTCCATCCTTATCGTTACAAGGCATAGGAAAGTTGATGTCAATGTCGCTAATACCTGTAGTCGTTGCTACTAAGTCTGAGTTTCTATAACCACCAGCCATATATGACGGCAATTGGAAATTAAAACTATCACCCAGTGTGTAAGCATATACTCTTGCAGTTAGGCCTGTTACAGGCGATTCAAATATACCACATGCATTCAGATAATCGGCGGCACTGGTACTTAGAAGTGTGAAGAACACTACCGCAGAAAATATCAGGTTATTTATTGGCATGGTTATTATTGTTGATATTTCTGCTTTGAAAGGTCAAAAGAAAATATAAAAAAAAATTGATCAGTTAATATTGGCATCCTGGACAAAAATTATATGTCTCCAAAATAGCTCGATACTTATATACAAATTAGAGATTCATGGTAGAATATTATAG
This sequence comes from Nakaseomyces bracarensis, assembly GCF_045282275.1. NCBI lineage: Eukaryota > Fungi > Ascomycota > Saccharomycetes > Saccharomycetales > Saccharomycetaceae > Nakaseomyces > Nakaseomyces bracarensis. Next base: position 42,218 of record NW_027263966.1, read on the forward strand.
TTAAAAGAAAAATACTTGAACGAGGGAGGAAAGCAACTTTTTTCTATTACAAATTAATTTCACCATTGCTCATAAAAACAATAGTTATGTTTAGAAGATTCCGAAAGGGGATTAAATCTCATTACTTTAAACTACAAAAAATTGATATTGTTGTTTAAAGTGCTATCCTAAAGAAGATCAGTAGGCAACTAGACACAAATTTACGTAAATCTCGATTTCAATAACTGGTTTTTCTTTTTAGTAAAAGTTTTAGTAGAAACTCAGTTTGTATTCTTGAGTAGGTGTGCACCGTTTTGAAAACAAGTTACAAAAGCATTAGAGAGTGTATAAGAAAGGAGAAGAGTTCCCCCTTACTAATTGAAAGGAATGAGAGCTACATGGGCATTTCCATAACCGGATCATAAGGATAGTTCAAAAACAACTTACATGTCTTCAGGGCTCAGGCAATAATAAATAATATTTTTCCTATTTCTTCAGTGAAGATATTCCATGTAGCTCCTTTTTGTTTATTTTATTTTAGTTTTAGGAAAACTACATGCACTTCTTTGGGAAAAAAGTTTTAAAATGTTATTGTTCCTGTTACTTTTTGTTTGGTGAGTTTTGCTTCCGTTTGGTACTAAAGAAAAAAAATTTAGTGGATAGGATCTACCTAATTAATGCGGGTGGAAGTTGTTATTATTTATTTTGAGTCCTTTTTTACCTTGAGAAAGGAGACAGTCCCTCCTACGCCCTATGAACAGTACATAATTAAAACAAAAATTAATATTCTACGGAGGCCGTGGAACTTGAGCTTAAATTAATAGTAAAAAGTGAAAACGGTACTGTTAGTACTTCAGTAAAAAAAAAAAAGAAAAAGAAAAGGGGGTAAGCAACTCAATTTGCGTCCCACATCGTTTATTTAGGGTCAATGAATATGCGAGTAAATAAAATTCTGTTGGACTACCACCTTTCTGAAACATTTCTTTTTCAAAAGAAAAAACAGTTATCTTTTGATTTATTTTGCCCGCTATGTGATATTCTATCCGCAAATGATTCTTCTTCACAGTAAGTAGGGAATCAAGTTTCCAAAACTGCCTCACGGAAAGATACAGCAAATGTTTTTTCGGATCTCTAAATTTGGGCACCACATTAACTGACACTATATTTAAAAAAAAAGTTTCCTTAATTTCTTTTTTTTTATTGAACAAAAAAAAAAACATAATAAATTAATGGACCCACTTATCCTTACGCATAACTTAAATATACACAATAATTTGCAGAAATAAAAAAATGAATCTCTCTAGCGGGTTTTTATTTCTATTATAATCTTAAAATAAATCTACCTTGTCTAATACCGTCTGATTTATTAAATTTTGTCGCAGGAGTTCATCTGAAGGGGAGGGCACGGTTTTTATAAGATGCAGGAAGATAAGAGAACGAGCTTAGGTGAAATATTGGTAACATGTGAGCCTAACCTGGCCCATCTCATCCCACCCATCTGTCCCCCTCCACTACCTACCTATTTTATGATACCTTTGCCTACATACAACAAAAAAAAGTCCAGAACGGAAAAGAGAATCAATATCTATACATTCAGTTTTATTTAGTTTTAGGTTTTTTCTTGGGGACATTTTTTTTTTTTTTTTTTTTGATATCCCCTTGTTTCAAGAAGTATTCAACATTTCACTATCCGTATTCTTCACATTGGGGTACTGGGATTTTGTATCACCATCTCCTTTATAGCATTTGTAAACAAAAATGCTTCTATTTTAGAATTCCAAAATTTTCATTTCAATTCTGTTAAGTTTGAACAAGACAAAAAAAAAAGCAATAATAGCTGTACAAGTTACTGTTCTAATGATTTCGTAATCAGATTAAAAAGAAATGTCTGGTGACTGCAAGGCTGCTTCCGTTAAACAGGAAAAAAAAAACAAAAAACTAAAGACCCTCTGTTTTTCTACTACTTTCTCTAAGGAAATAAGCCGCTTCGGTAAATTTCCTCTCCCTTTCTTTCTTTTTTATTTATTTATTTTTTTGCCTCCTTTCCCTATCAGTTAGTCCCTTGACTCTCTTTTTCTTTTTTCATACTAAAATAATCGTACGTTAGTAATACTTCAATTATCAAGTAGACTGAAACTATATGTTTGTGAAGAAAGAGGGTGATAGGGGAGGAGCACCAGGCGCTGATAAATTAGTATTGAAATTGAAATTGAAATAACGGTTCTGCACTGAACTACCGGTAAATCCCTAAAGAAATGAGTGCATTTAATTAACGATTATAGTAGCCCTTGTGCTATTGTTGAATAAATACGTAAATAAAAAAAAGTGGTGCTAGAAATATTTATTGCACAAGAAAAAGCTTGTTCAATTTAGGTTTCTATTTATTTGGTACGCCCTTTTGATAAGAATCTGATCTCTACAGAGTGTAATTTTTACTAGCCGCTTCGGATCCACTGTACCTCCCAAGAAAATAATTCAAATATCCTCTTACACATTTTTTTGGGCGTGAGAGTGGGATTTCTTTTGAAATCGGAACATCCTTAAAAGTTTCAATTCCCTAAAACAAATAAAAAATTTAAATATTTAATCTGTTTTTGTTAGTAGATTCATATTCTCTTGTTGTATATTTTCTACTAACGATGATCCTCTTACACTCCTTACCTATCAAAATTGGAAATATTATCCCTTGTTTCAAGGGAGGTGGTATTTAAACAGTGGAGTAGCACTTAATCGATATCTCTGTTTGCAAAAATCAAGTACTGTATTTCTAATTACGTTATTTTAGGTACTATTAAGTTGGTGTTAGTCTAAGAGGGGCGCTGTACAAATCCGTTCTTTCTTTCTTTTTATTTATTTCTTGTAATTTTATTCATAGATTTTTCTGTATATGAATTAAGGATGTTTCTTGTTGGTGAAGACATTTATAGATTCTTTTATTAGCATTTCTTTAGTTTAACAAAAGGATTTGGTTCAGCTCTAGATCTAGACCGCAAATAGTATAATGATAATGTAGTAATGTAGTTGTGTGATGTACAGTATGATGATAATGCAGTTGTATGATGTATGGAATAGTTGGTTGTGAGGCGTTATGAATACAACAATATTTTAAAGAAAAAGAAAAAAGAAAATGCCATTAAATTAAAAGAAAAGATAAAACTAATGCTCGGAAGTAAAAGTGTGAATAGTACTAGCCTCTCTATAGTTGCAGTTATTTGTACGTTGATTATTATATTGGGGGAGGGGGGAGTATTCCCGTCTGACTATGTCTTTCACAATAAAGTATACTTTTTTAAAGCGTTAAAGTATAGTAGAGCTACTCTGAATTAAACCCAAAAAAGCGTTATTTAGGTGCCAGTAACGGATATATAAAAATTGTAATTCTTCGTACCTTTTATTTTTGGTTGCTAAATAAGTTGTTAATTTAGTTTCTTCCAGTTGATAGGGAACAATTGTATTCATGAAGCGGGTATAGTAAGAGCTGCAATTGATAATATAATGTTGTATCTTAATAGTTTATAGAAGTGTTGAATCAGTTTATGAAAAAAGAAATGTTTGATATATTTGTTGGAATTACAGTTACCAGCTCTATTATAGTGAAAGCTCTCCTAGTTTTGCCCATAGGGGGTTCTTGGACAATGTTTAAATTTCTTTCGAGTTCTTTCTGTAAATGAAAAAATTTTTAATGAATTTCAAAAGAATGAATAGGTATTCAAGCCTTTTTATTACAAGGGATGATCAGATAAATTAGTAATTATAGCCAGGCTCTTCTCCTGGATTGGTAAAAATAGTACATTCCAGATGGTAAGATTTAATTATGGTAGAGGGCTGCTATGCAGAGATCACCAGAATAAGTATGTAATTTTCCTTTCTTATGCACCAACGGGCCTAATTTAAATTAATTGGTCGCAACAAAGTTGTATTCATATTGAAATACACGACATGCCCTCTTCACACATACACCTGCTGGTATCATTGGCACTAAATTAACTCCTAATGGTGATAAATTTGCTGGCCCGAGCCTATATAAGAATTAATTATTAATGCTGATGGAAAAATCATTGCCAAAGGAGCAATATTTAGCGAGGCAGCAAAGAATACCACCCAATTCCAGTAGTAAAAATTATATAGAAGACATAGCTGAAAGTGGACGATTCATAAATCTAAAAATATAATAGAAGATAGTCAAACAGAAATTCAAATTATTGAACTAAAAATAAAAAGGTATATTATTATTCTAAAAATAAAAACTATATTATTGTACTAAAAGTAAAATTATTGTACTAAAAATAAAATGTAAGACTAAAAATAAATATAAAGACTATTAAACTAAAAATAAATTATATAACTACTGGAATAACATAATACTTATCTAAAACTGCTAATAAAAAAACAAAACAAAACTAAAACTGTTGAAAATATTACTAAGAATAAAATTATAAAAAAATTACTATAATTTGACTAAGTTTAAAACTTGTCAAAAACCTTATATATTTTGACTGAAACTTCTAATTTAACTAAAAATATATGAACAAATAAAAGTAAAATGTAAACCGAAAATTAAATAAAATTACTTAGTTTTATAATACTTACGTTATGATGTAATTTATAAATATTTGTATTCATTCGATAATTTAATAAATCATTGCGTACGAACTGAATTCTGGTATTCCTGAAATAAGACCGGGTAAAATCCCATGATTGTTTATTGAATTTTCAAAAAAAATAAATCCTAGGCTTTGCTATTAATGAAATTTCAAAAGAAGATCGATGAGGGACAATGAGAAATAATTGATACGGAAAACTGCCACGGAAAGGAGAGCTACTCAATTAAAAAGTCTAATAATATCTACTTTCAGAAGTTCTGTATTTTCCTATTTAGAACTGTAAGACGTTTCATAACCATACTAGGAGACTCATTTGAAACTGAAAGTTATTTGGATTAAACAATTTTTGCATATTTATTCGCATTGGTTCAAATAAAATCACCAAATTTTTCCAGTTTGGTGGCCAGACATACTATTATCTTCAGAAGATTCGATTAAGCAGATCTTTTTTTCTAGATATACAACTCAGGGCTGCTGTTACAATTTGAGAGTAATAGTAAATCTATAATAGACCATGTCATTTCTGTCTGCTAATACACCAGGAAGCTCAGGATTAGTTCTCGATGATAATTTGGATATAAGGACATATAAGATCGCTCATCAGTCAGTAACTTTGGATGTTAATATAGAGGAACATTCTATTAAAGGTTGTACAAGTATAATATTAATCCCATTAGTACCCAAATTAGATTATGCTTCCTTTGACTGTAGAGGCATAGAAGTCACAGATGTACAGGTTGAAGGCAGGAGGTCTGAGAATTATGTTTTTGATGACCAGCAGAAATTATTAGACGAAAAATACATATATGGTCCATTAACTGATACACTACTGAGGTATAACTCTATTCATCAAGCTGAATTCTACAAAGAAAAGGTTGGAGAATTTTCACCAAACCCACAGGATGAGAACAAATCCCAGATTACTGTAAAAATACCGTCAAACATCAAGATTACTTTACAAAATACTGGGTCACTGGCAAACTATACGCCTATAACTCCATCGATTAAGGGAACACCAGGTGGTCAAGAGGCAGTATTTACACCCATAACAATAAAGATTGATTATGTACTATCAAATCCGGTGTCCGGTATTGTATTTGATACGATGGCAACTGACGAACCTCAGTTATGGAATTGTTTTACAACTAACTCTGAATTAGGATGTGGTGCCTCAAATTGGGTTCCTTGTATAGATACACTCGATGAAAAATGTACTTGGGAATTAGAAATTAGTGTCCCAAAGACTGTACGAGATTTATTAAATTCTAAAGCTTTAAATACTAAATCAGCAGGCAATAGCCGAAGAGGTTCACATGATGGTGATGATAAAATACCGCCAGCTGAAGATGGTGATGATTCAGATGGTGAAGAAAACCTTGTTAACGAAGAAAATGATCAAGATAATCCTCTAAACAGGGACATTGTTGTTGCATGTAGTGAATTTTCGACCATGAAAGAGTCCCTCCATCCTACAGATCTTTCTAAGAAAACATATACCTTTCAAGTTTTCAATCCAGTCAGTGCTCAGTTTATTGGTTGGGCTGTTGGGTCGTTTGATATATGGACGTTACCACAGATATCTAATAAACTAGATATAGATGAAGATCTTGATGAAATTAAAACAATGGAAGACTCTAATGGAGCAAATGATGACTACGTTCCAATTCAGATATATACTTTACCCACTTATGATGTTGATAAAAAGGTTGTTATCAACTCGACCATCATATCTCAAAAATTCCTAGATTTCTATGCTAAAGAGTTTGGGTCCTTTCCATTTGCTTCTTATGGTTTAGTCTTTCTTCCTACAGTTTCGACGACTATACTAGATTTTGCAGGCCTTTCTATTGCCAATACTAGACTGCTTTACCCTCATGAGATCATTGACCAGATAATTCCCACTACTGAAGAGTTGGCTTGGTCTATTGCAAGTCAATGGTCTGGAATAAATATTACCCCAACAACACTAAATGATTATTGGTGTTGTATTGGTATGGCAGGTTTCATGGTTTTGAGAGTATTAAAAAAAATTTTTGGAAATAATGCTTATCACTTCAAGCTAAAGATGAGTAATGAGGCCATATTAAGAGAAGACATCGGAAAGCCACCTTTAGGCAATAGTATATCTGATTTAACATCGCGACCAATCTCATATCGCGGATCGCTTTTCCAATTCATGAGGTTAAAAGCTCCAATGGTCTTGCATATATTGGATAGGAGAATGACCAAGACGGAGAGGTCATTCGGTATGTCAAGAGTTTTACCAAAGATATTCCTACAAGCTATGTCGGGCGATCTTGCTAATAATGCGCTCAGTTCAGTACATTTCCAACACGTTTGTGAAAAGGTGAATAAAAATAAATTAGAATCATTTTTCCAACAATGGGTTTATGGATCCGGTGTCCCTATTTTAAGAGTTACACAGAGATACAATAGAAAAAGAATGATGGTCGAGATGGGTATTAGACAGTGTCAATCTGATCCCAGTGAATTTAAAGAACGAGTAGGAAGGGTCGAAGAGAATTTCTTCAATAGGGCATTAAATTCAATTGAAGCCCCAAATTTCAATACAACATCAGTATTCACTGGCTCCATTACTATTAGAATACACGATTCGGACGGAACCCCGTATGAACATATAATAGAGATTAAAGATACATTTACAAAGATAGATATACAATACAACACTAAGTATAAAAAATCTAGAGGTAAGAAAACTAATGAAGACGAAAAATTGAATGAAGAACGTGAGATTTATAATTATGACCAGAGACTAGGAAATGTATTAGAAACAGAAAGTGAATGTTCCGAATGGGGAATTGTAGAACCAGGAATAACTTCAGGTAATATTAACGGAGATGAAAACCAAAGAACTAGCGATGGTTCTATTGATTGGATACGTATTGATTCTGATTTTGAATGGATTGCTAAAATATATATTAATCAGCCCGATTTCATGTTTGCGACTCAACTGCAAAGAGACAGTGATGTTGAAGCGCAATTGGAAAGTGTTTGGTTTTACTCAGATGTCATAACATCAAATGCATCAGCAAAAATTTATGTATCACAACTAGTGCGTACCATTGTGGATGAAAGATACTATTATGGTGTCCGAATAGAAGCGGCGAGGGCTTTAGCCAAATTTATACCGCAAAATAGCTTTGCAGACCATTACTTAGTTCTTGTATTTAGGAAGTTATTTTGTTTTGAAGGGACAAATATCCCGAAAAATAATGATTTTAGTAACTTCCAGAACTATTTTGTGAAAAAGGCAATACCAGAGTTTATTTCAAGTATTAGGGATGATCAAGGTGATTGTCCTTCTTCTATTAAACACTTTTTATTGGACATTTTAGCTTACAATGAAAATGCAGATAATTCATTTGATGACACTTATTATATTGCAAAACTATTACAATGTGTTGTATCTTGTTGTATGAGAGGCGATACACACTTTACTAAAAAGGTTATGGAGCAAATACAGAGATATGATCATTTAGAGAAGTGGGTCCCAAGCTACCAATTTGTTTTATCATCTACTTCTATCGCTTTAAAGACGGAATTATCTATGAAAGGCCTAATATCATATGAAAGTCAAGATTTTGATGATTTATTGCGGTTAGCATCAATTAGGTGGACTGGTGAAAATACCATGGACAGTGTTTGGGTAAATGTAGGGCTAAAAAATATGTCCAATACTGGTACCTCCACAATCAATTTTACTGGTAAAAATGCGTTTCATTTTAGGGAAGGACTGCAAGATATTTCGGTGGCAGCCATGAAAAGTTTGCTTAATTCTTGTGGTTTAAAAAATACAGAAATCTTAAAGTTGTTTTGTCTTTCATGCTGTTACGAAAATGATATATTTATTAAGGAGCAGTATATGTTGACATTTATTGATGCAATAAACTCGACATTGATAGAGTTACGGAATAAAGATATTATAGATGATTTTCTTGCTATTAGTAAGCTCGCCTGTCCCAATGATATAATAGATGATATGAGCGACGAGGAAGAATTGGAAAATATGTTAGTAGTAGAGTCATTCGAGGAAGAGGAATTGCAGAAGAAAGAGCGTGCATTCAAGGGAGGGGTCTACACCATTATACCATGGATTAATAGCCAATTCAAGTCATATTATCCACTAAAGGAACTTTTGTGGGAGATGTTACGGTCACCTTCCTTGTCAATTTTCCAAAGAAAAGTACTATTCGAAATAGTTGCTGTTTTATTCTCATCGGAAGATGAGTATAAGGTATCTCTACCGCTTCCAAGGGCTAAGAAATTAGTCCTAAAGAAGCTGGATGAAAATAAAGTTGTTATCAAACGTGAAGGGACCTTAAAACTTCATCTGAATACTAAAATCAAAGCACCTGTGCAAGTGAAACAGTTACCAGTTGCCGAGGCCGAGAAGGAAAAGGTTTTGTCAACTGTACCTGAAGTTAAAGCTGAGGTTAAAAATACTGTTAAATTAAATATCAAGGCAGTACCAAAGTCAGTTCCAAAAACGAAGATAAGAATTAAGGCTACAGCTCCAACAGAGATAGATAGTAAAAAAGACACTAAGCCAGTTGCTAAGGTTGCCAAAAAGGTACATAAACCAACAATCAGCAGAGTTGGCTCTCTGCCTTTGAGATTCGTTAAAATTACTGATAATAAACATGTCAGTTTATCATCAGTTCCATATAGCAATAATGTTGAATTTTTGAAGGTAACTAGAAGAACATTTCAAGTTAAAATAAAACTGAAGAAGTCTGATTAGTTACTGCTGAACCTGTCATTAAAAATTAATATGATATCATTGCACTTTAGCTTTATTACTAACTTGTTTATAGCTACTGTGTTAATGATATGATATTTATAGAATTTATAGATACAAAAATACAGGCTATTTTATCTTACTTAGTTCTCTTATACACTTTTTCTAGGAAAGCGGTTAGGACTTCCTTCTTGAAACCACGACTTTCGTCAATATTAGCAATCATGGCTTTGAGATCTTCAGCGACCTTTTCTTCATATTCCTTGTAGTGCTTTTCAATAGCAAGGTCATTGAAAATAACCTTACATTTTTCTTCACAAGCAGCATCCTTTCTACCATAGTTTTCGTCTAAGATCTTTCTTTGTTCAGCATTAGCAAGTTGCAAAGCCTTGTTTACAATCCATGAACATTTGTTGTCTTGAATATCGGTACCAATCTTACCGATTTGCTCTGGAGTCCCAAAACAATCTAGGTAGTCATCTTGAATTTGGAAGTATTCACCCAATGGGATCAAAACATCTTGGGCTTGTTTTAGGTCCTTCTCGTTGTTGATACCAGCAGCGAACATTGCCAAAGCAACTGGCAAGTAGAAGGAGTAGTAAGCTGTCTTAAAGATAACAATAAATGAGTGCTTAGCCAAGGAAAACTTACTTAGGTCAACGTGATCCTCTGGAGCAGTGATCAAATCTAGCAATTGACCCAATTCAGTCTGGAAAGTTACGTCGTGGAAAAGCTCCAACAAATCGACATAATAGGAATCCTGCTTGAAATGCTTCTTCAATAGAACATAAATGGCAGCCTCCAACATGAAAGCATCATTGATTGCAATATCGTTAACATTGTCAACACGGTACCAACATGGCTGACCTCTTCTAGTAATGGATTTGTCCATCATGTCATCAGCGACCAAGAAGTAGGCCTGCAATAGTTCGATACACCATCCCAAAAGCGCAACCTTCTTGTACTCCTCAGCAGCCAAGTCGTCAACACTCTTGTAACCCTTCAAAATAGCATAGGTGTCCACAACAGAAAGACCTCTGTTCAACTTACCACCTGGAGTGTTGTAGTTCAACGACCTTTGGTACCATTCAATAGCCTCCTTAGGCATACCATAGCCCTCCAAAACAGCGGTCAATTCCTCAACCAGGACCGGAAACTCATCCAAAAACTTTTGTCTATTAGACATTGCTATTTTTTTAATCTTGTTCGTATTATAGCCTGCCAGTTAGTCCAAACATAAAAAGAAGCAATTGTCAACTTAGAATTACAATGGCCCTTTTAAAGTATTGGTGCTAAAAACTTTTTCATCAGCCTGCCGTTTGCAATGGCACTAATCCAGCTTCTACGGACTATTCTAAGTAAATGGTCTATAAAAAAACCCTAGGGCTCGAGAGAGGTATCGGACTTAACAATTTATTCAACATAACGATTCATTTTGGTATTCATCAAGCCAGCAACCAACTCGATGCAGCTAGGATATCGGTGGTTGTTCACTGACTAACTAAACGATATGCCCATCACACAGGCATAACCGATGCTACAAAAACTACAAAAGTATTTGATGCAGTTTCAGTCTTCGATTTTTGGGAAATGCTATTGTACATTGGGGGGACGGACTACATAAGTGCTAACAGTTTATTTATATATTAACACGCTCGTATATATGTTTTTTTATTATGAGATATTTATCTTCTGGAACGTCTACTCTTACCTGGTCTTTTCTTGGTGGTAAAGCCGGTTACGTCAGCAGAAGATTGGGCATCGTTCTTTCTCTTGAATCTTTTCATACCACCTTGGCCATATTTGGAGTTCTTGGCCAATCTCTTGGTGTTTGGCTTCTGTCTCTTCTCGTTGCTCTCGGTGGCCTCTTCAATTCCGACATTGAAGTCGCTGTCACCGATTTCATTGTGCTTTCTCTTCTTCTTCAAGTTCTTAATTCTATCCAGGGTCTCCCTCTTCTCCATTTGACGCTTCTGTAGAGTAGCGACTTGCACCTGCTTACCAAACTTCTTGAGGTTTCTTTGCTTCCTGGCGTCTTCACGAGCCTTCTTCTCACTGGCCTCCTGTACCAGCTTGTGCTTGATCTTATCCATATGCTCGTCGTTCTTGACCATCTCAGCGAAGTAGTCTAGAGGTCTCTTGAATGGAACCTTCAACTTCTTTAACTTCTCCTTGGCGACATCCACAGCTTCTAGGGACTGCTTATAGAAAGCTAGTTCTCTCTCAGTGTCATCATAGATATCTTTGATACCTTCATCAGTGAACTTATCCGAAGTGACAGATTGGTGCTCTTCAAATGAATGCTTGGCCCATGGCAACTGTATACGCTCAAGACCATGTTTCAAGGCCTTCGTGTTGTTGACAGTCAGCTTATGGTGTGGAACAACATCGGCATCAGAGTCAAACTCAACGTCAGATAGTGGCACGTCTTCTTCTTCTTCTTCTTCTTCTTCTTCATCGTCTTCCTGAACCTCCTTCGATTCTTTGAATTCCTCAGATTCAGATTCAGATTCAGATTCACTCTGCTCCAGTCTCTCAAGATCCAACTTAGAACTTTCCTCTTCTTCTTCTTCATCATCATTTTCTGCTTCTTCTTCTTCGTTCTTCTCGACCTTCTGCTTCAATTGCTGCTTCTTCAACTTTCTCTTCTCCTTCTTTGACAATGCTTGACTCTTGTATTCCTCATCAATAGGTTCCTGAGTTTCAACTTCAGCTTCAACTTCAGATTCAGATTCGGATTCAGAGGAATCATTCTCTACCTTAGGCTTCTTCTGCTTCTTCAGGACTTCACGATCAGCCTGCTGCACTGCTTTTTCATGAGCAAGCAACTCCTTTAACTTGAAACCCTTAGCCATTTATTCTTATTGATTGGTTTATATGCTTCTTTGGCTTTCTTTTCCATATATAGAGAAACATATAACTATACAATACCAATATATGTTAATGGCAACTGCGATGCTCATCGCAAAATTTTTTTTTTAAATTTTTCATATTTTTCAAAAAATTTTTCGCACACAAAATAAAAAATTTTCACATTCCTCAGAACGACCCGTAGGACAGATTCAAAAAAACAACATATTATATCTTATAACAAGAGGTCAGTGGTTCGAGACTCGCAATGATTTTATTTTATCATATTTCAAAGGGAGTCGTTAATAAACATTTATATATGTATATACATCCATACAAGTCAGTGGTTTTATATATATCAGCCTAGTTTTCAGAATGTTTTAGCTGTTCAGGGCCTCTATGTATTTAGCAGCCTGTTGGAAGTTGAATGCCAGGAGGAGTGTGAAGCCGTTGAACATACAGAGCTTGGTGATATCCTTGAGAATATCTTCTGAGTTCGTGTCATCCACAACAAAGATTAGAATGTTGTCATTGTTTTTCTTTAACGGGAGCATGCGGCGCTCGATGTAGTCCTGGTACAGTTTGTGGTAGGATAGTGTTAGGAAAAGAATTGATCTGTTGCGCACCATGTAGTCGTACAATATCTTATTGCCCGGGGTGGGTTTTATGTACCTCCAGTTAGTGCTCTTGAGATGGTTTAATAGCGGATTCTCCTTCTGGCTCGTGCTCACCAGAACCGACTTCCCCTTGGCTGCTGGGTTAAAGGGTCTTTTCCGGTTTATATCGCTGTCTGTTAAGTCTCCTGGTTGCAATGTATCATCTGAAAACCTCTGTTGGTTAAACGCATTGATAATGGGGGAATTGTCAGCAGTAGTTGTAACCGGAGCCCTATTATTAACAGGTGTTGTTTTAGAGGGTGAACGCCCGCGTTCGACTTGCTCCCTCGTTTCATTAGCCTTAATATCACTGCTTATCTCTCCTTTAGTCTCATCACCTGCTTTCTCCTTCCGCAGTTTCGCTACACCAGCTAGAATACTCTGGAAAGATGTCGGATCAGTATTATTCATATTACCATTTCAATATGCTCACAATTTTTTCTTTCTTTCTTCTTCTTCTCACAGGGTATGCTAGCCTTAGTAATATATTTGGCTTCTTGAATTGAAAACTGTATATTATTTGCTATTAGTTAGTGAGCTAGGTATGCAACAGTTCTCTCTCCTTAAAGGCTCATCGCATTGAAATTTTTTTAATTAGCGAGGGCCTTAGCGAGAAAGTCGAAAGGCCCACACAGTGAAAAGGTCTCGATATATTTAATTATTTTTATAAAGTCTCTAGCATATCAGTTATAGTAGCATTTGAATTAGCACAGTAGAACAGTGTTTGAAATATAATATATACGAGTTTTTCAGATGTCGTCTGGGCAGAAAAGTATGCACTAGTTTATTGTTGATTGATATAAAAAATTGTGAAATTCTATTACTAACTTCTATCTATTTTTGAAACTGAGTAATCATTTACTTAGCTGATTTGGACGCCTTTTTTTAACAGTTGATTTAACTAAGTTGAGTGCTGAGCAATTGGCTGCTGTGAAGCAGCAATTGGACCAAGAATTGCAGCATTTCAGCCAGTCTCTGCAAGCTCTAAATATGGCTAAGAGCAAGTTTCTGGAGTGCGTAGAGGATATAAAACGTGTTGCTGGAATAGACGGGGAGGCCCAACAGAAGATACTGATACCGGGTTCCTCTTCGCTATATATCCCGGGCACTGTGGTGGATAACCAGAAGTTTATGGTCGATATAGGTACCGGTTATTACGTCGAGAAGGGCACTGACGACGCAATTGCTTTCTACCAGAAGAAGATTGACAAGCTGAACAGTGAGTCAGTGCAGATTCAAAACATCATCAAGGATAAGAGTCAGACCTCGCTCTTGCTGGAGAACCAGATAAGACAAGCTGCCATCAGACAGCACGAGGAGATGAGCAAAGCAAACGCCGCTAAGGTCTAATGACACCATCTTTACTTGTTTAAGATCTTATATATATATGTATACTATGGTAATACGTTAACACTCACACTAATAAGACCATTATATCGAATCTTTAACCTGTTCCTATTGATTGTTACCCTCCTTTGATCTCAAATAATTTTTCACTATTTATATAGTATAGCTGTGGCCTTCTTCGCGATGAGCTTCTGATAGAAGAAGCTGATTTCATACTATCGATTATAGACTTGGGTCATTAGTCTCCGTAATAAGAGTAGAAGCCCAGTATCTGACGTATAAATAGTGGATACTGATGATTGGCTCTAGCAAGAGTTCTGGTTAGACAAAGGAAAAGACAGAAGAAGATAAAGAAAAGAGTGTGTATTTATAGCATTACATTTCCTTTTACTGACTAATTGCTTTGAAAGATACTTTGCATATTTGACATATCTAGGTATACTATATTGATTCTGTAGAACTTACTCTTAGAGGGAGTGTGTGAGTGTGAGAGAGAAAAAGAGAGTGAGTAAGAGAGAGAGAGAGATCTTAAGAAATTAACACATTGAGCATCATTTGAAATGGTGACCAAACCATCTAATAATCTGCGAAGAGAACATAAATGGTTGAAAGAAACTAATGTGATCCAACATGACATTGACATTGTTTTGAAAACCTTAGAGAAGACTTTCCAGAGCAAAAGGCGGCAAATGGATCCCGTGCCGTCCTTCGAAAATCCACACGCTGGCTTTACAAATGATTCTATTGTTCAGGATAGTATAGAGATAATTGATGATGATGATGAGATAATATTCACAAATTATAATAAATCGGATCGTGCTGCTGATAGGCAGAGCGAAGGACGTGTTGACAACTATGCTATTAATGCTGGAATTCATAGTAACAGCAACTCCATAATACAGTCAGTGCCCGTTTCTATAGATAATAGTAAGTCATCGAACTCTACAAATAGCAGAATACTGAGTACTTTCCCATTGGATGTAGCTAAGAACTCGAATAGCAGCAATATTGTAAGTGATATACATAGAAGCGAAGATTTGCCTGTTTCAAAGGTTTCCATACTAGTTGACAATAATAACAGCAACAATAATAATAATGAAGGGACAAAGAATCAAGACAGTGTTGGCGACCTTTCAAAGGAAGAGATATATGTAAATATGATCAAAGTACAGGACAATATTCTGAATTACTATAAAGAGCTCAATAATAACCTCCTCTCTAAATGTGTTGTTATGGAATCGACATCATTATCAGAGGACAATAAAAAGAAACAGATTCAGAATATAATTAATCCGAAAATAGAAAGAAAATTGAGAACCATCAAAAACATGGAAATTGAACTAGAAGGAGCTAAAGAAAATCTGAAAAAAATTAATAGCATACTAGATGATATAACAAATGTCTCCTATGAGGGTGAAGAAAAACAACATTCTAATATAACATTTGATAGAGAAAAAGGTCCACAAGGTCATGAAGAAATAGAACGTTCAGAAGTGGGTTACACTAGAGAACACATTATCCAACAGATACCAAGTACTCAGGTTTCCAAAAATAGTTTAAGCTCATATAGCGTACCAGGAGAAAATAATGATTCTACCAGTCTAATTACTAATGTGAGAACGCAAACAACACTAGCAGTTCCAAGTAGGCCGAAGAGAATGAGACAGGAGGTAAATTATCGAATCCCGGAATTAGATGAATCATTTGATTATAGAGTTGGGGTGAGAAAAGCTCAAATCACTTCAGATGATACCACCTTTGAAGCTGAAGATATGGACCGTTCTCACTATTTAACTACCCAAGAAGAAGATAGACCCGATGAGCTACATGAGAGTGATATTGATTTTATTGAGGATAATGGGTCAGAAATTTCGCATGACACCGATTATCAAGCTAGCATCTTAACCCAATCTCCAAAAAATATACATGTTATCTTATCATCACCTAGCAAAGGAAATTTAAAAACTGATCTAGCTGTTGTCAATAAAGACACTGATATTGCTATAGATTATTCTGATGATTCGATTGACATAACAGAAGAATTTCAAGCAAAACAGTCATTGGACAGCATCAGCAGGCATAGTGCCGATGGTAATTATATAAATAATTATGAGGTGTCGTCATCTTCGAGGCCACCTAGTATTACGCCTAAGAAGTTAATTGATGATGATGAAGATGATTGGCGTGAAATTGAAAATTTCTCTGATGAAGACCTTGAAAGTTTTGATGAAGAGAGAGAGAATAAAACGAAGGTTGAAGAAATTGAAGAATTTGATAATGAATTGCAGATTCTTACTGAAAGGAAGATTGAGCATCCTCAAGAAGAAATACCAGTGATTAAAAAAGAGAATAATAATTTGGTGATACTGGAAGAACAACAATCTACATCGTTGACAGATGATGAATTAGAAGATGATATATCTCTTTTGGGTGTAATAGAAGAACCGCAGGTACAGGAACTGGATATGACTCCTATCATTCCGAATGGTAATGTACTACCTTGGAAGAGTGAAGTGATGAAGAAACTAAAAGATGTATTTAAGTTAGATTCGTTTAGGTCAAATCAAGAAGAGGCTGTAAACGCTACTTTGAGTGGGAAAGATGTTTTTGTGTTGATGCCCACTGGTGGTGGTAAGTCTCTCTGTTATCAGCTACCGGCAATCGTTCAATCTGGTAAAACTAGGGGGACTACAATCGTTATTTCTCCATTGATTTCGCTGATGCAGGACCAAGTAGAACACTTGCGGCAGTTAAATATTGAAGCACGGATGTTGAGCTCGAAAGGTGCTCTAGAGGAGAAAAATCATACATTCAACCTCTTTATTCATGGATTCCTAGACTTAATCTATCTTTCTCCTGAAATGATTAGCGTTTCAGAGAAATGTAAAAGTGCGATTGATAAACTATATCATAATAAACAGTTAGCTAGAATAGTCGTTGATGAGGCACATTGTGTTTCTAATTGGGGACACGATTTTAGACCAGATTATAAACAATTGTCCTATTTTAAGACTCAATATCCTGATATTCCAATGATGGCATTAACAGCTACTGCTAGTGAACAAGTCCAGATGGATATTGTTTATAACCTAAAGCTAAAACAAAATGTATTTCTTCGCCAAAGCTTCAACAGGACAAACCTATACTATGAAGTTAAGAAGAAGGATAAGAATGCTGTATTTGAAATGTGTGATACCATAAAAACACGTTTCCGCAATCAAACAGGAATTATTTATTGCCACTCAAAAAACTCTTGTGAACAGACATCTCAACTATTGAAAAGAAATGGTATAAAATGTGCCTATTATCATGCGGGTATGGAACCTGAAGAAAGATTGAGTGTACAACAACAATGGCAAGCCGATAATATCCAAGTTATATGTGCTACTGTAGCTTTTGGTATGGGTATAGATAAGGGTGATGTAAGATTTGTTTACCATTTTACAGTACCTAGAACACTAGAAGGCTACTACCAAGAAACTGGACGTGCAGGAAGAGACGGCAAATACTCCATTTGCATAACATATTACTCATTTAGGGATGTTCGAACAATGCAGACAATGATTCAAAAAGACAAAAACTTAGATAGGGAGAATAAACAAAAACACTTAGATAAGTTACAACAAGTAACAGCATATTGTGAGAATGATACTGATTGTCGGAGAAAACTGGTTCTATCGTATTTTAGTGAAGACTTTGATCCCCAAATGTGTCACAAAAATTGTGATAACTGCCGTAATACTAATAATATCATTAAAGAAGAAAGAGATGTAACCAAGATTGCGCAGGAAATAGGAAAATTAGTTAATACCATACAAAACGATCGGGTGACTATGATTTATTGTCAAAATGTATTTAAAGGCTCTAGAAATTCAAAAATTGTCCAGGCTGGACATGACCTACTACCACAACATGGGGCTGGTAAAGATCTCAGTAAATCTGAAATTGAACGTATATTCTTCCACCTCATCACAAAAAGAGTTCTACAAGAATATTCGAAGGTAAATAATGCTGGGTTCTCTTCTAGTTATGTAAAAACCGGAGAGAACTACTGGAACCTATTGAACGGGAAATTATCTGTAAAGATTCACTTTTCTGTGTCTGAAGGGAATTCTAGATCCAGTACCAAGTCATTGGATAGAAAAAACAATATTAATCATAACACAAAAAGAACAACAACCGAATTTGCAACAGAATTTGCAGATGGTCATTTAAAAAATTTTGCATATAATTCAGCTGTACCTGAACCTATAAGGTTAGTTAATGAGGGTGATATGCGAACCACCCAAGAACTTGGAGATCTAAAATATGCTTATCAAAGATTAAAAGAAACTTCATTAAGGTGGGGTTCTCGAATGACTCCCGCTGTTAACAACTTCTTGCAAGATATCTCTCTAAGGAAATTGGCTACTATACTCCCTGCCTCTGAAAAAGAGTTTGGGAGCGTTGTTGGGCCCAACAGCAATGATAGCAAAAAATATAAATATTTTAAAGATATTTTGCATGAACTGAGAATGAGGAGAATTGATATCGTTGGTAATCGTGCTAACAGCTCATTATTTATGGACGAAGAACAGAGCCAAATTGATACATTAGATATACAACCTGCTGCAACTTCAAAATTCTTTTCCAACTCATTTGAAAGACCAGCCGATATGTCGGTAGATCAAGAACATACAAGTACTCAGTATTCTGGGAAGAAACCAAGAAAAAATTACTATCATAAAAGATATGGTAAGTACAGGAAACGTAGAAGGTAATTTATAATAAATATTCGGCCTTTTTTATAGCATATACAAGTAGGATATGTGCAACAGTTTAGTTAATGAATATAAATATATACAACACACTAATTAAAAGATTTTTAATACAATATAATGTCAATTATCTATAACGCCTTAAAATAAATTGTAATTAGTCTATTAATCAGAGTAAGACTCAACTGGAGGACAAGTACACATCAAGTGAGTATCACCATATTTGTCATCTACTCGGGCAACAACAGGCCAGAATTTATTCGTCTTTAAAAATGGCAATGGGAATGCGGCTTGTTCTCTTGAGTATCCTCTTGTTTCCCAATCGTTTGACGAAATTAGATCTGAGATAGGATGAGGTGAGTTTTTCAGAACATTACCTTCTGGCTTACCAGCGACAAATGCATCAATCTCACCTTTAATTGATATCATCGAGTCAACAAATCTATCAAGTTCTCCCAAATTCTCGGACTCAGTCGGTTCGACCATTAAGGTCCCTGGTACAGGGAATGCCAGAGTTGGGGCATGGAAACCGTAGTCTTGTAATCTTTTTGCAATATCAATAGCCTCTATACCTTTGTTTTTGTACTCTCTTAAATCTATGATAAACTCGTGTGCGCAATGCTTTTGGTCTACACCGTCAATGAACATGATTTTGTAGTGCTCCTTAAGTCTAGCCATCATATAGTTTGAATTTAATGTAGCAATAACAGTTGAGAATGGAAGACCTTCATTTCCCATCATATTAATATAAGCATACGAGATTGGCAACACCAATGCATTACCATATGGTGCTGAAGAAACAGAGTCTATTGACTTTTCAGACCCAACATCGGTTATCATAGCAGTTACATCATGTTTAGGTAAAAATGGTGTTAGATGTTCTTTCACACAAATTGGTGCTCCAGCAGGTCCACCTCCACCATGAGGAATGGCAAAAGTTTTATGTAAGTTAAGGTGACATACATCAGCACCTAAATCTGCTGGTGAAGTTAATCCTACTTGCGCATTCATATTAGCACCATCTAGATAAACTTGTCCTCCAACAGAATGGACGCATTCAAAAGCTTCTTTGATGTCTGGTTCATATAGACCATAGGTAGAAGGGTACGTGATCATGACTGCAGCAATCTCATCCTTATATTTTTCAGCTTTTTCCTTTAGATCTTTTAAATCTAAGGCTCCGTTTGATAGACAATTGATAGGGATAACCTTTAAGCCACACATGGCAGCTGATGCAGGATTAGTTCCATGGGCGGATATTGGTATTAAGCAAATATTTCTGTGTCCTTGTCCTTCATTCTCTAAGTATGATCTGATAACACGTAAACCAGAGTATTCACCTTGTGCACCGGAATTTGGTTGCAGAGACACTCCATGGAAGCCAGTTATAGAGCGTAGGTCATCTTCGAGTCTAGATATCAGCTCTTTATAACCTTCCGTCTGATCAGCAGGTTGGAAAGGATGAATGTTTGCAAACTGTGGCCATGTGATCGGCATCATTTCAACGGTGCTATTAAGTTTCATTGTGCAAGAGCCTAGTGGGATCATAGAATTGGCTAATGATAAGTCCCTGGTCTGTAAATGATGTAAATATCTAAGCATGGCAGTTTCAGTGTGATGTTGGTTAAAAACTGGGTTAGTCAAAAATTCGGATTGCCTTAGATTGTTTAGTGGGAATTCCGGTAATGTTTCTAATCCTTTGATATAACTGTCTATCTCTGTAGATTTTTCAGAGGCACTGAATAATCTAATCATTGAATGTAAATCATCTATAGTTTTTTTTTCATCAAAGGACAGAGATATGGTATCTGAATCCACTGCAAAGAGATTGAAATTGAAATCAGCTAATGCTTTTTGCATGAAATCCTTAGAGTTTTGTCCATTGCCAAGACGAATTGTTAGAGTATCAAACCAATTTTCATTCACCAACTCATGTGGGGAGTTTTTAGATTTAATCAGTTCAGCCAATACAGTGGTCATACCGTATACTCTCTTTGCAATATTTCTTAAACCTTCAGGGCCATGATAAACACAATAATTGGCGGCCACGTTAGCCAACAAAGCCTGAGCAGTACAAATATTTGAAGTAGCTTTATCACGCTTAATATGTTGTTCTCTAGTCTGTAGAGCCAATCTTAACGCAGTGTTACCTAACCTATCCTTAGAGACACCGACAATTCTTCCTGGAATCTTTCTGTTCAGCTTCTCTGTAACGGCAAAGAAAGCAGCGTGTGGTCCACCATAGGCTAATGGTACACCGAATCTTTGTGAGGAACCTAAGCAGATATCAGCGTTGTACTTAGCTGGTGCCTCTAATAGAGTCAAAGCTAAAAGATCTGAAGCCACAGTGAATAAACAGTTGTTTGTATGTAACGCATCTGATACTGCTTGAAGTTTTTCAGGAGATGGGATAGCACCGTTGGTATCTGGGTATTGAATAAGAGCACCGACTGACTTTGCAAGAAGCTCATTATTTAGGCTGTTAGTGATCTCCTCAGCCGATAGAGAGGCGAAGTCTACTTCTATCAACTTGATATCGAAGGGTTTAGCTCTTGTGCGTAGAACAGACTTTGTCTGTGGGTGCAAATTTTTGTCAATTATGTAGTTCACCATCTGGTCTGGATCGGATTTTTTAACTTTCTTAGCCTTCAAAGAATGGTATGAGAGCAGCATTGCCTCACCAGCAGCAGTACCTTCATCCAGTAGAGAGCAATTGGCCACTGGTAGGCCTGTTAAGTCGCTGATTGCAGTTTGGAAGTTTAACAAGGACTCCAGTCTACCTTGGGAGATCTCCGGTTGATATGGAGTATATGAGGTGTACCATTCTGGGGACTCTAGTAAATTTCTCTGGATCACAGGAGGAAGAATAGTGTCGTAGTAACCCTTACCGATGAAGTTTTTCACTTTATAGTTGTTCTTCTCTGCGATACGAGCCAAGTGATCCAACATCTCTGTCTCGCTGTAGACACCATTTTTCGATGAGGCGAAATCCAGCTTGTCCTTCTTCCCCAGGATCTTGGCAGGCACCATATCAGCTACAAAATCTCCCAGATCATTGTACTTTCCATTGATTGTCTTAAGCATTGAGTCAACATCTCTAGGGTTGGGCCCTAAATGACGTCTTTGAAACTTATCCAGCCTTTGCAACTTTGCGTCTAGAGGATCCACTTCATAGACTTTCTTGAACTTAGCAGTGGAGACATCTGCAGATGCATACAGTCTGACTAAAGACTTGTTAATCACCGAGGCACGTCTCAAACTCACAGTCCTCAGCATTTTTTATAAATAGACTTATATGAGTTATGTGTGTTAGTACTATTTATGTATAAAAGACATCTACCCATCATTGAAGATATATTCAATAATATATATATGCTGTCTTATATATATATAGATAGACAGATAGATGATGTGTGTTTGTGTTTGGCTACTGAGGATGACTCCTTTTCAAGTTTAGGTAACTCTGTACAAAAGAGCCTTTTTACACTTAATAGGACTAAGAAGTACCAATCCGAGATCATCGATAATTGTAATCCCTACATGACTTCTCTCTATCTGCCTCTCTCTTTCTCTCTCTCACTAGCCATTGACTCTGTTTATGTTATGTTGGGACTATGAATCCCACATTGACTTCTTCAGTTGTAATCAATAGAATCGGTCAGATGGAAGGGGAATTTAAGAGGATCACTACAAGGGAATATAGATGAAAAGAAAAAAAACACAACGGTCTACGACTCTTCGTTATCTAATCTTTTCGAAGCACCTTTTTGGACTCATTTGTTCTAGGTGCAACCTACGATTACTACCGAGAACAACCAAACGGAAAGTACACTACGAAACTACCACTACAAGACTACGAGAAGACTAGGTACAAGTAGACCAATACGAGAAGACTAGGTAGTACAACTACTAGTACATCAACATTACACGAAGCTTTCGACTATAGAGTATTAGCCAAGTACAATAGACCAACGGAGCAATCAGTTTTAGAAGGAAGGGCCTGTACAGAGAAAACACCCAGTACAGCAAGCTTAACCCTAACCCACCCCCACCCCTCCACAATAAACCACGCACGAGGACTGAAACCTAAAAACAGCTTGACACCATAATACCGGGTAACTAAATGATGCCGTAAATAATTACTTCCCACGTGTTAGTATTATATACATGTATACGGCAATCACGTTTGTATATCAGGGTAATCATGCACATGATACATACGTGTATAGCGAGTTTGCTGGTGGAGCCGAAAGCGACAAAACTCAGAGGGGAGAGAGAGAGAGAGAGAGAGAGAGAGAGAGAGAGAGAGAGAGAGAGAGAGAGAGAGAGAGAGAGAGAGAGAGAGAGAGAGAGAGAGAAGGGAATGGCATTTGGGTTTCTGTTATTCGAGGTTATTAATATGGTGAATGAATAGACAAATACTTTCTAAATCAGCTGCAATTGATCAACGATTTGTTAAAATTTATTTGTTTACCCCCCAATCCCTTGCAACTGAAATAACTACAACCAACTTTAAGAAGAAATAAATGGCTAGGCAGAATTTCATAGGGCTTGTGGTTTCACAAGGGAAGATGCAGAAGACCGTGAAAGTTAGGGTCGAGAGGAAAGTGTTTAACAAGCGGATTAACAAAGAACTATTTCGTAGGAAGGATTTCCTGGTACATGACGAAGGTGAGATTACCCGTGAAGGTGATTTGGTTCGTATCGAGAGCACGAGGCCGCTGTCAAAGTGGAAATCCTTTGCCATTGCAGAGATTATCAGGAATAAAGGTCAGCAATTTGCACAGTTTGAAGCACAGGCTAAAGTTGATGTTCTGAACGAAGAGACCGAGAAGACGAAGCAGTTTTTAGAGAGGAGAGAAGAAAGGCTTGGTTACCAGAACGGCCAGCTCTTGAGAGACATCAGAGTTTTACAGTCCCATTTTGCAAACCGTAGCGAACAGGAATTGCAAGCACAAGAACTAAGTGAAGAGATTCAAAAGATCAAGGAAAGGTACGGGGTTGATAATTTCACACCACAGACACTCACAACACTGGTAAAACTAGATGTTAACGCCATTGAAGAGGATTTGGTATCGCAGAAGGAGAAGATAGATAATGCCCAGTCTAGGATAGCAAATCTAATGGCTGATCGTGAAAAAGCAATCGAATTCTTAAAGCAAAATCAAGTGAATTCTCCAGAATCCTTGCAAAAAAATATCATGAAAAACCTTGTAAGAAAATATGTGATGAAGGAGCTGTGAATTCAATTGAATGTAATCCATACCAGTATCGTTGTCAAATATATCAGTGGAACAGACTCACCTCCTCAATGATTGGGGAACATTAAGAAAACTGAATATGGAAAAAGACGACTCTCGTTGTCCTCCTAGATTCAACTACACTCCAATAAATAGACTAGCAACCGTGTAAATACGTCATTATTAATGTTGTTACCTTTAGATTAGAATGAGTTTATTATATCTGTAAATTAATAACAAAAATCATATTCATTGCTATAATAATATTGACATCCTCACTATTATATTAATCGATGAGCTTATGAAAATGATGTCATAGAAATCGCCGTAGAGCTCCATTCTTCTCTGTTAAAAGGGTAATAAAGTTGAACCCACCCTTATATTATAGGGACTCCGCATGCAAGAGCAGCACTGATTATATTCTCTAGTGGGTTTATAAATATTTGGATAGCTACTTTCATTGAACTACTCTGATCAGATTAAACATACAAGCTAATGTGGAATTTCGTAATCTGGGGTAAGAGAACTAGACGAACACCTGCGGTGGGTCTCTGTTGGGTGTGTTTGGAAGAGGAGCCAATCGATGAAGCGTGGTTGTTGCATACTTGTCAATGTAACCTACAGATACATAAAAAGTGCTACTTTAGATGGTTATACAACAGGAATTTTGATCTCAGTCAGAAGGTGTTTACGTCTTTACTCAGAGAAAATATTGGGACTAATGCTGATCAATATCGAAGTGTCATCGATGAGGAGATACGAAAAGAGGTGAAAAGAAGTTTCTACTGTTATTTTGATGGACACCGGGATTTTCATAAGCCAACATCAATTCCGTTACTAATATTAACAAACCCTATACTGCATAAAGTTTTTTTACCATTCCTACCTTCTTATTATAAGAGCCTAACTTCACATGAAGATGGTGCTATGATAATAAATTATCTAAATAGGCTTCCGCCTATCAAGTCTGGGCCATGTCCACAATGTAAGGCCGACCCTTTTGTTGAGAATGTTGAATATAAGAGTAATTCGTGGTTACTTGATGCGGTTTATTATTTTAGAGAATCTATAAGAATACTTGCAGTTTTGTCATTACCATTCTTTACTCCATTTAATGTTTGCAAATGGTGGTTAAAGTTAGCCCTTTGGGAGTTACGATGTTTCTTCCCGGAGCATATACTAAGAAAACTTTTAGATGTTGGTACTACAACTGCTTTAGATGTATACCTGAAGTCAATGCCAGGGATAATGTCAATTCCGCAAAGAGCTAGTTCTATCTTGGCCATTTTCCCTATATATATATTTGAGATTATGAATCCCTACAACTCTCCCTCAGTGGCCTTTTTTGCATGGCCAATTATGGCATACATGAATTTATCGCTTTATAAGTTCAAGACCAATGATCCCGTCATCATTTCCATGTTATCGCTAAAGTTGTTCTTTATATTATATCGAGGATTTCTTTCTGATTTAGTCTCCAAATGCTACAATATAACCCTAAATCAAATATACTCTTGTTTTTACAATTCTGATGAAGTAGTCTATCAAATTTTAGATGAGAATACTAACAACGAAGATATTTTGATAAAAGATGAAATATATGAGCATTGTGTCACTGCATTAGCGGTTCCACTTGCCACTAAATGGACTGGACATGGGCTTTTACAACTTTATTTCTTCTTGCGCGATAGACTGAAGATGACTTTTATACCAAATTGCTCATTTTATGATATGAAAACGATTTCGACAATGATAGGGTTTGGTATAACGTTTATTGGGCAAAAATTGTTTCATTTATACCTTACGAAATTAAGAATTAAAGAAATTAAGGGACTTAAGAAGGCCTCTGATAAACTGGAGATTGACAAGCTACAAGTCTAAACTACGGGGTAGTTACTTATATTTTGGGAAAAAAACATTTAATTATTTGCTTTTTGTGCTTCACGAATTTAAATTATTTTTTTTGTATTGGTTGATATATATATATATATCAAATATTTTTTACATACATAATGAAATGAATAATGAATAAAGGGTGTGTGTTTCGTAGGAGTTTTAATGTAACATGAACTTAATTAACTTAAAAAAAACATAAAAGAAAATAAAAATAAAAAATAAAAATAAAATTTTTGTAAGAACAATACCTTTTATTTTATTTTATTTGTACAAGGGCTTTATTTCTACTCTTTTTTTATTTTAATTTTTTTATTCTTTTTTTATCTATAATTTGTGCTAATAGATAGTTGCGTTTAATCAACTTCTTCCATTTCGGTGTCAGCTGGGACTTCTTCGACTGGAGCTTCAGTGGAAGCTTCTGGAGCAGCTTCTTCCTCTTCCTCTTCATCGATGTTCAAACCTAGAGAGATCAATCTGTTGATTCTGGAGGCGAAGGAGGATGGTTCTTCCAAAGTGAAACCAGAAGTCAACAAAGCGGTCTCGAACAACAAGTTGGTCAAATCCTTAACAGTCTTGTCTTGAGCACCACCTTCGTCAACTCTCTTTTTCAATTCCTTGATGATAGGAGACTTTGGAGAGATTTCGAATGTCTTCTTGGAAGACATGTAAGAGGACATACTGGAGTCTCTCAAGGCTTGGGCCTTCATGATTCTTTCCATGTTAGCGGACCAGCCGAATTGACCAGTTCTGATAGCAGCTGGAGCATCCAATAGCTTGTAGGAGACAACGACCTTTTCAACTTGTTCACCCAAGACTTCCTTTAGGGCCTTAGTCAATGGTTCGAATTCCTTGATTTCTTCTTCTCTCTTAGCCTTTTCTTCGTCAGTTTCTTCCAATTCGAAGTCCTTGGTGATATCAACCAATTGCTTACCTTCGAATTCCTTCAATTGAGTGAAGGCGTATTCATCGATTGGGTCAACCAAGTATAGTACTTCGAAGTCCTTAGCCTTCAAAGCATCCAAGAATGGAGACTGTTGAACAGCCTTCAAGGATTCACCAGTGATGAAGTAGATGTTCTTTTGGTGTTCTGGCATTCTAGTAACGTAGTCAGACAAGGAGGTCAACTCATCGACGGACTTAGTAGAGTTGTAACGTAGCAACTTAGCCAAGGCGGTTCTGTTTTGGGTGTCTTCGTGAATACCCAACTTGATGTTCTTGGCGAAAGCGGTGTAGAACTTATCGAATTGTTCGGAGTCCTCGGCGATTTCGTTGAAGGATTCGATCAACTTCTTGACGATGTTCTTTCTGATGACCTTCATGATCTTGTTTTGTTGCAACATTTCTCTGGACAAGTTCAATGGCAAATCTTCAGAGTCGACAACACCCTTAACGAAGGATAACCATTCTGGGATCAATTCTTCGGCTTCGTCAGTGATGAAAACACGACGGACGTATAGCTTGATGTTGTTCTTCTTCTTCTTACCTTCGAACAAGTCGAATGGGGCTCTCTTTGGAATGAACAAGATAGCCTTGAATTCTAGTTGACCTTCAACGGAGAAGTGCTTAACGTACAATGGGTCTTCCCAGTCGTTAGAGATAGACTTGTAGAAAGCGTTGTATTCTTCTTGGGAGATTTCGGATGGGTTTCTGGTCCACAAAGGCTTGGTTTTGTTCAATTCTTCTAGTTCCTTTACGGTTTCCTTGACTGTCTTTGTCTTCTTTTCTTCATCCTTCTTATCTTCGTCCTCGTCGACTTCTTCCAACTTTGGCTTCTTGTCGTCTTCGTCCTTCTTCTCTTCGTCATCCTTCTTGGTCTCTTCTTCTTCGGTCTCTGGGACTTCCTTCTCGACCTCCTTGGTAACCATCAATTGGATTGGGTAAGCGACGAACTCGGAGTGCTTCTTGACAACTTCCTTGATTCTCTTTTCTTCCAAGTATTCAAGTTGGTCTTCCTTTAGGAAAAGTCTTAGAACGGTACCTCTACCGATCTTTTCGTTAACGGTATCCAAGGTGACGGAGAAAGAACCACCGGCGTTGGATTCCCAGATGTATTGTTCGTCGTCGTTGTGCTTGGAGATGACTTGGACTCTGTCAGCGACCAAGAACAAAGAGTAGAAACCGACACCGAATTGACCGATCATAGAAACATCGGCACCAGCGGATAGAGCCTCCATGAAAGCCTTAGTACCAGACTTGGCAATCGTACCCAAGTTGTTGATCAACTCAGCCTTGGTCATACCGATACCAGAATCTCTGATCTCTAGAACTTTCTCTTCAGGTCTAGGAGTAATTCTAATGAACAACTCTGGTTCAGTCTCTAATTGCTTGGCATCAGACAAAGCTTGGTATCTGATCTTGTCAATAGCATCAGAAGCATTAGAAATCAACTCTCTCAAGAAAATCTCCTTGTTAGAGTAGACTGTGTTGATGATCAAACTCATCAATTGAGTAATCTCAGCTTGAAATTCAAAAGTTTCAGAAGACATTATGTTTTGTTGTTGTTTTTTGTAGTATGTATTATTTTATTTATTGCTTCTCTTTATCTTCTTCAAGTCCCTTACTTTCCACTTTTTTGTTCTTTAAATTAAAATAACCAACGACAGTGAGATATGGTAGAAGGAGGACTATATGATATTAAATACTATAGCAAAAAAAAAAAAAAAAATCACACAAACTTCCAGCCTATTTATATACCCGCCCAAAATAAAAAAATATGTAAAACCAAAGAACGAAAAGAATCTAATAGAAATACGGTATTTGTGTGTGTGTCTTAGAGAATGCCGTACGAATAAAGGGGAAGGAGGAGAGACCCGTAGAAGACACAGCAGGAACGCCATCGAACATCGAAGAAACTTTTTTTTTTTCATTTCTTTCTTTCTTTTTTTTGTATGTGGGAGCTCCATTCTCCACAGAAACCGCTGCAGGAAAAAACCCAAAAAAAAATTCTGTTTGTCGAGTTTTGATTTTTTTTTCTTTCCATCGCATTCCATGGCATTCCACGTGGATGGTGACCGCGGGCTGTTATTTGTTCCCTTTCCTTAGTGTCCTAAAGCCTTCTTTTATTCTAGAAGGTTCTAGAACAAAGTGAGTTCCTCTAGTACGGTGGAGACTTGTTGGTGGACGAGGTAGTCCGAGTCCTGCTGTTTGACGTAGGCGAGCAAAGTGGCGAGTCTCTGTTTCGTGTAGGGCTGTGGGAACTCCGTGTGGTGGTCCGGGTCGTCGTGGGAGGCGAGGAGGAAGTCGTGGACGATGTGCGCCGCTGCGCGGCGCATGACCGCGCGGTCCTCTGCGGTCTCCAGCTGCAGGATCCCGAAGACGCAGTCGAAGATGTCGCGGAGTCGTTCTGGCGGGATGCCCCGGCAGTTGGTCTGGACACAGACGCCCAGTAACGAGAGCGCGGACATTCTGATACGGATGTCTGTAACAGGTTTGTTCTTCTTGCTGGTGTTGGTGTTGGTGCTGGTGCTGGTAGGCGTTGGGACGCGGACTCTTTGGAGGCAGGTGTCGATGAGTTGGTTTGCGTGAGTTCCCGTGAACAACGGGCCCTGCGACTGGATGTAGTTCGTGAAGATCTCACCGATCCTGAGCACTTGGTCCAGTCTGGTGCGCGGGCTGCCGTACTGCTTGAGGAGTTCCTGTAGAACACTGCCGCCGATCTGTTTCACGGCGAGCAGGTCGTTCATGCCTTTGATCACGTTCATGTAGATGAATGCGTCGGAATGGCTCAGGAAGTCCAGGTGAATCTTGACCACCCGCTCTGTGGTGATTACAGGGGAACTGTGTCCCGCCGTGACTAGCTGGCGGATCTCGGTGAGACCATGTACACGGATCGGTACGAGTGGGTCTGCAAGCTCGGCGATAGCCCTGTCCAACTTCTCCTGGTCCTGAGTGCGTTGGTCTTCCTCTAGAAGGCTCGCTTCGTCTTCTTGACTCTTGTTATAAGAGATGACAGTACTTAGTTTCTCCTTTAGCGCAGTAAACTCGCTCGGGTAATAGCGTTTCAGTTTGTCGTTCACTTGGACAATCAGGCTTCTATACTTTGAAAGCTGGCTAGTGGA
This sequence comes from Nakaseomyces bracarensis, assembly GCF_045282275.1. Lineage (NCBI taxonomy): Eukaryota > Fungi > Ascomycota > Saccharomycetes > Saccharomycetales > Saccharomycetaceae > Nakaseomyces > Nakaseomyces bracarensis. The sequence continues at coordinate 72,364 of NW_027263966.1, forward strand.
ATGCGAGTCTATCACTGCGGTTAACAAGGCTATGATTATAGCTATGGAACTGCCTGACGCTTCGTCAAGCAAGCCATCATCATTGTTAACCTTGTCTTCGTCTTCTTCTTCGTCATCGGAATCAGCTTCGTCATCGGAATCAGCACTTCTGGTTTTGTTATTCTCATTGTCTTGGATGAAATCCATAAGTTCAATGATCACTATCAGAATATCAGCCTCTTTCTCAATTATTTCTGACTTGAATTCATCGTTCAGATGTTGAGAAAGCTTCAAGTTCATCAAGACCAGCATGTGATTGCCTCGGTTATCCTTCTCGTTGTCCACATCCAAAGTTTTCAATTCTCTTTTCTTGTTCTTAGTCGAGGTATCCTCTATCCATCTCCTAAACACGTTTAGGAAAACCTTTTTGGTCTCCTCGGTATTATCTATTAGTTTTAATAGTTCCACAAATAGCTCGCTAACAAGATCCATATTATTAAGTAGAGAGGTGACTTCTGAGATACCAGCTTCGACATTTTTTTGTTCTAGTTTCAATTCATTTGAGACTTTATTCTGTTTAATTTCAATATAAGGTAACTTAGTTGTTGAATCGAGCATGAAGTACCATTCTTCATGATCATAATGTAAAATATTAGCACTAATCATGGCTAAAATATCACTTGTATGCCCTACCGATAGAAGCAAAGACTTTAGGAGAGATAATATTACTTCATAATAGGCAATCTGCTTAGTCAGATCATTTTCCTTTTCCTCTACTATCAATTTGTTGGAAGTTACTGCATGTGATCTTTTCAAGAAAACAGCATAGACCCACAGGTATTGGAAAAACGAAAGGTCTACCTTCTCGTTCGATTGGGTGTTTTTGGTGACAAAATCAACTAACAGGTCCTTAGACGAATTTTTTGAAAGGGAAACGATAATATTTATACAATCATTTAGCTCGGCATAACCGTGTCTACTGACCGGATCATTAAAGAATATCTTGTATATTCTGTGAAATAGGAAATCACGAACAATCTTTTTATTTCTTAAATAAAACTCGGTTATAACTCCGTTCAACGCGCTAATAACTAGTGGTCTATTGACATATTGAAGGCATGCGTATACCTGATCAAAAAGACTTGTTAAATAGGACATATTGTTCATGGATTTTGGTCTTGTCAATAATATCTGATTAAGTCTCGAGAAGTTCTGTATGTGAACCTCTTCCTGCTCACGTACCCCCAATATAAAATCAATCAACGTGAGTAACCCATTTTCTTTTCTTCTTAGTGGCAATGTTGATAACCTAGTTAGAATCGCATCTTTTATTGTTGGATTTCGTATAGTTTGAATAAAAGTATTATAAGTTTTCATCATCGAGTATGTTTCCTGGACATCTTCTAACATATCAATACTATACGGTAGTGATTCTCTAAGAACCAATGTAATGTACGCAACTACTATGTACAAATTTGGATACATTACTCCGTTTACCAATATTGACGATAAGTAGTTGACGGTAGAGCTGTTCTTACTAGCTGACATGATTGGACATATTTTTTTAGCTATTTCTACTATTAGTTCATCGTTACGCCCTTCTATTTTTGACACATCATATTTCTTCTCCTTGATATCTGATTTGAATTTATTGATCTGCTTTTCCTCTGGAGGGATCCTCACATCTTTCGGTAGATATGCATCGATACCATGTATAATCAGAAGATTTATCAGCTCATCAAGAAATTTTAAATCATGAAGAGAAATTGGAAGAAGTTCCGCTTCCTCTTGCTGTATTTTAGGTGTGCGTTCTAGAAGTGTGTATAGTTTTAATAGACTGTTCAGCAGATATCTTACAAAATTGGCATGGGATTCAAATCCAAGAAACTTATGTATCAGTTGGCTAGTATTCGAATCATTGAAATCACCTACTTTATTTATTAACTCAATTCTGAGCGTACTAAAGTAGTTATCTAAAGGCGTGTCACGGACATATTCTGGTTCCTTTCCAATTAATGAAGCTAATTTCTTGTCCTCTTTTATATCATTTTCTTGAACCTTATGATCACTCTTCATTACTGAAATCTGGATTGAGTTAGAACAATAAATAATTATAGATATGGGAGTTGGGATGACTTTTAATAAGTAGAATGTGGTGTCTATCCAGCTCATCGCATTATTTAACAGTCACTACACAGCTTTACTATTTTTTTTTTTTTTCAATATTTTTCCACCTTTCTTCACAACCGGAGCACTATAGAATATTGTTCTACGGCATTTTCTGTGCAAACTCAAAAACTTATATAATATTCTTACAATATTCTTTAAATTAACATATTGTAATGAAACTATATATTTGAATTAGTATAATGGATTCTTCTTGCATAGTATAATAGATTGTAATTATCATTAAAATAGCAATTATAGATTATGTTGTATATATTCCCACATATCGTAATATATAGCACCTTACAAAGAGAAACCAATTATGATATTTCAAAGGTAGTTACTAGCTATCATTTAATATTTCCATTATCATAAAGCATTACTAATTTGGAATTAATAAGAGAAATTTATATATCCGAACAGTAAATAAGATCAAGTAGTTATTTTTAAAAAAGGATTATAAAAGTTGAGTAGCAGAAAATATTTAATTAAATAGGTGGTATCGTGAGTATATCGGACGCAATAAAAGGAAAAAGTGTTATACGTGGAAAGGATGTAAAGAGGGTCTCTTTGATGTTACTCTACAGTAAAAAAGGTAATAAAAATAAAATAAAATGTAGGAATCTCATAGGATACTGGTAAATAGAATTAAAAGAAGAAGAAAAAAGATTTTGAGATTCGAGGTCGAGTTAGCTTAACACTTCTAAGCTATCGGAATGGCTATACGGTAGCATAGGTTCAATCTAATGAGCCATTCATTAACTCAGATATTTTGGTGTGATAATTTTTTATTTTTTATTTTTAGGTTTGTAATATGGGTAAACGAGATAAGGTAAAAAAATGTTGAGTTTTTTGTTATTTGTTTTTTATTGTCTGTTGAATGTAGAGGTGATGAAGCATCTATATGATTTTTTTTTTATCTTCAATTCGAAGTTGTGTATAGACGGTGTTTGTTATTCTTTTTTTTCTTATTTTTATTTCATCTTTATTATAACTCTAGGAAGTCATTATGTTTTATTCGTCTTTCAGGGCATTCTAAAATAGCATTGGGGCTTTCGTTTTTTGCTTTCAGAAAATGGGAGGCAACTCTTTACGTCCCACATTGTGTTAATATCGTTATCATAAATTAGCATTCTCGAAGATCTTCAAGAAAGCTGGGCACCAGCTGCTAATAGTAGTATCGGAAGTGATAGCTCTAACTAGCAGCTTCTGGGCTTGTTCTCTGTCTTTCGAAGTTTCCAATTCATTGAAAAAGTGACTCAATAGGAGTTTGACTGTGTAGTTTTTCAAACTTGGCTCGATGTAAGAGTCCACTTTCTTCTTATAGTACTCCAGTTCCTTGTCTACCAGCTTAGAGTCTGTCTGGATAATGTTAGAGACTTTCTTCAGCAGTTCTTCCTCTGATATAACCACTTCGTCGACAGACCTCATACTCGAAGACCTGCTTGTAGCACAAGGGATGTCCATGATAGAGGAGGAGGAAGAGACTAAAGATGAAGAGGTTGATCTTCTGCCAATGGGAGGTGGCGGTACCACGGTGCGTTTTGCTACACGTGCCTTAGGCAACCTCAACTTCTCGTCGTCATCCAATGGGGAAGAGGAAGAACGCGAATCAGAGGCAGAACCTGATGAACCAGTGGATGTGATGTAGTTAGTCTCTGCAGCACCGTGGATTCCTACAGGTATACGTCTGGGCCTTGCTCTCTTGGACTTAGCGGTGCTCAGCACAAACAACGATTCCGGACAATCGTTATAACCAACAACATCGTTTTCAGTACAGTTCTGGTAGCTCTTAATAGGTAAAGCGTTCGTCATCATCTCACACCTTCTTTTTTTTTTTTTTGTCTATTTTTAATTTATTTACTTTCTGTTAAATCTATTGGGATAGGGTTGAGAATAATTTCTATACTATTATATACTATTTCAAAGCAAAAAGGTAAGTCCTTTAAATAATCAAAACAATTAAGGCAAATTGATATTCAATATATCAGATAAATAATAAATAAATGTACAAAAGACAGTGCGATGGAGGGAGAGCAATGTAAAAAGAAAATAATAAAAGCTGGGCTTGAACACATCATTCATTAGTATTACGAAGAGAGAGTCTCTCTATGTGTGTGTCTGTGTGTGTGTTTCTGCCAGTCTGTGAATTGAGGAATAACAAATAAAGGATCTACATACAGAGAAAGCCCTTCACATGTCACAGGAAAGGAAGTGTTGGCTTCTTCTGTTTTTTGTCAAAGGAAACATGTTGAGTTGTAGCCCTTCTCTCTCCTTGTTCTTTGCCGTTTTTGTCTCTATTTCCTAATTCACGGATATTCTATTGCTCGAGGGGCCTAATCAAAGAAGAGAGAGCTAGTATTGGGTTATTATTCTTGTTATATGAACTCAGAAGTTCCCGTAAGACATCAAAACTATAAAACATTCGAGATTTGCATTGCATCCCCCAAAGTTTGCCCTCCGCTACTTTCTGTGTCATTTATTTTCAAGTGACCGGTTTCTCGTAGCACAGAGAAAGAAAAGCCGATACGATTGTTATTACCATCTAAGAAACAGCAGAAGAGTATTGTGCATGTGCAAAGGAAAAAAGTTATTTGTTGATGAAATATGGGGATTATAAACGGTCAAATTGTTCTCTACTCTACAACCACTGTACTATACTGTACTCTATTGTTCCGTACCTCTATTGTAATGTAGTTCTAATGCTATTTTATCAAAGAATTTCTCCTTTGACAACGGCAGAGAAAAAATATAAAGGGTAGATATTCTCAGTATGGGGGGGATGAAGGATGGCTAAATATAGTTTACGTTATTTTTTTATCACTTCCTAATACAAAAATATAGTTCCTATTGATCTCCTTGTATACAATTGATCCCCCTAAAATAAGGGTTTAACCACATTTAACAAACTAAAAAAACAAATTGAATTTGTATTAATAAAATATAGTAAATATTAGTGAAGCTACTTGAAAATGAATCCAAGTAAAAAGAGGGTTTGTGAAATATATAGGGAGAGGGTGATGTAGAAAAAGCCCAACTCAATAGCTATAATTTAGGTAGCTTATATTGACGTCTTTTCCTTTGCTATATAAGCGTTAATTAATGGTTTTGTTTTACAATTCGGAGGAGGGTAACTATTTTTGGGTCTCTTATCATTGTGTACGTATATCACTGTTGATACTCGTTTAGAGATACTTGGTCGTGTTACATGTCATGTGTTTATCCGTTAATTGTGTTTAAAATGCACGTGTATATAGAGGCTTTACCCGGATTGAGTGGCTGTTGCCAAAAAAAAATAATTTTTGTTTTGCTCTCTCTCAGTCATTCCTTCGCGATCACCTCGCTTGTGCCTGCCTTGCTAAAGGGACCTGTCATTAATGTTTCTTTTTTTTTTCTTATAATTCCATAGAGCGTTAGTTCTCGCTTATAGTTTCCCAAAAGATTCATTTTAGAAGTACAAGTGACTCGAAAAAATAGCTTTCTCCTTCCTTTTTTTCTATCTGATCTTATTATATCCATGCTCGCCTGTTACTGCCGTTTTATGGATAACAGGCTCTACAATATAATGATAAAGGATATCTAGATGGAAACTATCTGCGAAGACATTGCTATTATGGCATATTAAGGGCAAAATATATTGGGTTGGTTAGACTTGGGTAATCCGTAATGGAAGGTAACAGCGATATATGACTATATTATTGGCAACTCATCATAATGTCCCCATTCTGGATCTAAATGTTAAAACATATATAAACCCCACCCTTCGAGATAAAAATACTCAATTTCTAATCTTTCCACCAATACTTGTAACAAGATAATATATCATCATCGAATATTACAATTACAATTTGTATTTTATATAAATACAAACATATATAATATACATTTTTTTTTTCCGACGATTTTATCAATGACCCAAGCTGAACCAATGTCTCAAACAAGTAAGAATAACAGTATCCGTCACTTAGTGTCCATCAAGGACTTAACAGATGAAGAGTTCCAAATTTTAGTCAACAGAGCAGAACATTTCAAGAAGGTTTTCAAGTCCGGTGACTCTGCCAAATTCCAAGCTAACCACATGAAGTTGCTAGGAAGAACCATTGCTATGATCTTCACTAAGAGATCAACTAGAACCAGAATCTCTACAGAAGGTGCAGCTACCTTTTTCGGGGCTCAACCAATGTTTTTAGGGAGAGAGGATATCCAGCTCGGTGTGAACGAGTCGTACTATGATACCGCTAAAGTTGTGTCCTCCATGGTGTCGTGTATATTTGCCCGTGTGAACAAGCATGAGGACATCCAACTTTTGTGCCAGCACTCTACTGTGCCGATTATAAACTCTCTGTGTGACACATACCATCCTCTACAGGCTATCTGTGATATGCTAACAATCAAGGAACACCTAGACTATACACAAAACAAGCTAAAGATAACGTGGATCGGTGATGCCAACAATGTCATCAACGATATGGCCATCGCCTGTTTGAAACTGGGCATGGATGTAGCCATCGCTACCCCACCTGGCATCGAAATGGACCCCGAGATAATGGAGGCCGCAGAACAGATATGTGCCAAGAACGGCACCGTGATAGAAGTCACACACGACTCTATCGCCGCATCCAAGGGAGCACATGTGCTAGTAACAGATACATTCGTCTCTATGGGTGAGGAGTTCGCCAAGGAAGCCAAACTAAAACAATTCCAAGGGTTCCAAGTGAGTCAGGATCACGCAAGTGTCGCCGCACCAAACTACAAGTTCATGCACTGTCTGCCAAGACATCAGGAAGAAGTCACAGACGATGTGTTCTACGGAGAGCACTCCATTGTCTTTGACGAAGCCGAAAACAGACTATACGCTGCCATGGCAGCCATCGACGTCTTCGTGAACAACAAAGGTGACTTCAACGCCTGTAAGTAATCACATACATACACCCACTCCTAGCATTTTATAAATAATCCCAACGTTATAATACAATTAATAATAAATTTACTACTAAAATACTTTATAAAACATGTGACGTTTATCAAATTGCTATATTATATCCCTTTGTACGGATATAGGCATCGCGGATTCGCAAAAAAAAAAAATGAACGAAAAAAAAAAAGTAAGCTTTTTCTACATTTGGTAACCTTCATAACTTGAAATCGGTTCATCATTTTATAAGCTGATATTAAGTCAAAATTAAGGTTTTTGTTTGCATTGGGTATAAGAATTGGTGACCTAGACTTGGCATTGTAGGAGAATAAGGACATTGACCAGACTTTTTTGATTTAGAATAGCGCAATACCCTTTTTTTTAGTGAGAAAGAGAGGGAAATACTTGATTTGATAAGCCTGAAACACAATCCAAAGGTATTAAAGAATAAGAAGATGTCTGAAATGGCTGGTAATGGGCTTGGAGCCAATACTGGGGTGGGAGATAGTGTTAATGGTAATGTTAACGGTAATATGAATGTCAATGTCAATGTCAATGCTGATGGCCATAGTGCTGAAGTAAATGATGGGGAGGATGGATCGCTCTCAGGTTTCAATTCTGGGTCTGGATCTGGCTCTACTATGGAAGGAGAGAAAGGGTTTGAGTCTGCCAACCTTCCAAAGGACAGAAGAAAGATAGAGATTAAATTTATAGAGAACAAGACTAGGAGGCACGTGACATTCTCTAAGAGGAAACATGGTATTATGAAGAAGGCCTTTGAGCTATCGGTTTTGACTGGGACGCAAGTTTTGTTGCTTATTGTTTCTGAGACTGGTCTAGTCTACACTTTCAGTACACCTAAATTTGAGCCTATTGTTACACAGCAGGAAGGTAGAAATCTGATTCAGGCCTGTCTGAATGCTCCAGATGAAGACGAAGAAGAAGAGGAGGAGGAGGAGCAAGATGCGGAAGACGGGAATAACTTAAATGAAGATGAAAAAGTGCAGGTTCGTGATGATGGAGGAGTTGTGGGACATCAGGAAGATATACCGATCCATCTGAGACACCAAGCATCCAATCAACAAATGATGGATCAACAACAGCAAATAATGCAGCAACATCAATCACAACAACAGCAGCAACATAGACCTGAACTACCGGTACATCTCCCGCCAGGACAACAGATTCAGTACCCAAATATGGGTAATATGCAAAGTGATATGAACAACCATTATATGAAAAGGCAAGATCAGCCAGAATCAACATACCAACAATATTTCCAGGACTCCACACATGAGGGTGTCTAATTTTAAGGATTTATATAAAAATTTGGCTTTTGTTTAAACTACTTGCTCCGATTATTGCATCTTACCTCATCCCGAAATGTAGGTATTTAATATATCTATGTGGAGATTAGCTTATCAGTATTTTAGCTATACTGGATTTGCCTTAAATGTGCCTTTATGAACCCTTCTATTTTCATTTCTTGACCTTTTTTTCTAGCTTCACTCGTTTACTAAGAACAATATAGAAACTACAAGTTTGTTCTAAAGGCAAACCAAATTGGAAGTTTAACAAATAATAAGATTTTTCAAAGTTGAATTAGAAACTTTTAATTTCAAATCGTATTATGAGTTCAACGAAATATTTTAATTTGTGATGACCGTTATATTGTTCGGATTTCTGTACGTTGAAGCCCATTCCTATCCATGGACTAAGTGATTTTGATGTATCTGTCATTGTCATGATGTTTCATTCTTGGTTTAATAGATATAGATAACTATTTTTTTTCTTTTTATAATTATTTTTTCACTCACATAAATAATGAAATACCCTTGATTAGATTTTTTTTTTAATTTGAATAATAAGAAACTATTGTGGTGTTATAGGCGTCTAATATACAAGAAAATATATTTGGAACTCAATTTCTTTTTTATTTAAATCTATACTATATTAATATACGTGAATTATTATGGACAACTGTTTTTAAAGCATGTCGCAGACGGCTAATTGAGGAATATCTTAAGAGAGAGAATAATGCTAATTTTCAATATACAAAAGTTCAGGCGTTTAAATTGTAGTAGAAAAAGAAATCCTGCTTACTCGTACAATTTCAAAAGTCAATTCTCACTTTTCTGTTAGATGAATGAGTGTACAACACACGAATGTAATTAAAAAGGAAATATACTGGAAGAGCAACTAATTGGGATAACCAGTCAGTGGTACCCGATGAAGTTTTAATAGTATTTCCAGAGCTTTAAACAAGGATGTTTTATAATTGGTAATCAAAAATTTTAAAAAAAAAAAATATGTGGAAAACGGTTGTATAAGTTAACAAAAAAGAAAAATGTGAATATTATCGATAAAATTAATAGTTAATTTAGTTATTAGGTTCTTGCTTGTGTCGTTGTGAATGGGAGTGGACACACCTAAAGTTTTAAGATCAGAAATATTTGGATGAAAGTAATTACCATGTAGGGCAAAAATTGGAAATGACATCATATCTGACAAATGCTAATTGAAGAATATAGTAAAGATGATTGGTTATGAAGACGTCTTAATTTATCTTGTCGGTATGGCTGCTTTTTCTGGATCCTGATCTCCATTAGTTGCTGCTGTTGAAGAGCCGGTAACAGATTGATCTTCTCCAGTAGTATCATTTTGTTCAGCACTATCATTATCATGATCAACACCCCATAAATAATAGTCTCTTCTAACTTCAACGTAATCATATGCGAACTCACCGATTTGATCTTCATCCATACCTAATGCTTCTGCTTCTTCTGAGGCTCTTAATTTCAGGCCTGGAATATTGTCAAGCACGACACAAATGAGGGCAGTTACTGCAGCGGTATAGCCTGCAACTGCTCCAATGTAGGCAATTTGTTTATAAATTTGTCTATAATTGTGAGTAATGAAACCACCTCTATGTTCAGTGGAACCGTCCATACCGATGACCCAATCAGCTGCGAACAATGCGTTAAAAAGAAGTCCCACAATACCTGCGATACCGTGCTCAGCCAACAGATCCATTGCATCGTCGACTTTCAAATAATATTTAATTTTAGTGGCGAAGTTACAAACCACACCTGAGACGATACCTTGGATTAAAGAGCCATATAGGGTAATGCAACCAGAACTAGGAGTAGCGGCAACCAGACCACAAATTATACCGGAACAAAGACCCACCGTGGACCACTTCTTCTCTGACCTGTAGTCGAGCAGACACCATGTCATGCCACCCGTCACAGCGCTTATATTAGTGTTCATGAATGCGTAGGCGGACCTTAGATTTGGTTCTAAAGAAGTAGCGGCGTTGAATAACAACCAACCGAACCATAGAATCGAGGTACCCAGGGTGACCATAGAGACGTTGTGTGGTCTGAAGTTTATCAGCAAGTTCTCGCGACGTCTTCCCAAGAAGAATGAGTATACGAAGCCTGCTACGGCGCTAACTATCTCAACGGGGCCACCACCGGCCCAGTCGAGCACACCCCACTTGTAACACCATCCACCTGGGGCCCAGATCCAGTAAGTGATCGGACAGTAGACCAGTGTTGCGAATATAAACAGAAAGACCATGTGTGGAAGCAATTTACCTCTTTCAGCAGTGGCACCAGCGATAATACTCACAGTGACGCACAGAAACATCATCTGAAATGCGGCGAAGACGATTTCTGGGTAAGTAGAGTCCTCAGAGACTTTACCATAGACATCACGGAACCCAAACGAGTTCAGATCACCGATGAATTTGTTATTAGGAGCACTCTTGGAGAACGCAAGGGAATAACCCCAGAAATACCACTGTAACATACCGACCAGCGTAGCCATGAGAACAGCCCATATCAGCGCCAGCGCAGACTTCCTCCTCGCCAGCCCAGAGTATAGAAACCCCAAACCGGGCACCATAAAGAAAACAAGCGCAGCACCCAGTATAATAAAGGCCACCGTCGCCTGGTCATACTCTTCTTTCCAGACAAATCCGTGTTTACTTCTCGCCATTATAACTATTTGGTTCTTTTTGTTGTTCTTTTGACGTATGTTATGGTATCTAAATAAATCTCTAAAATATAGTAATCTTATATGTAGTTCTTTAATAATATTCTGTATATAATTATAATTATATTGTATATATACTATGCTCCCCCCCACACACACAATACCTCTGCTCAATTAGCCTTGGCCTTAGCCTTAGCCTGAGCCTTTTAGAAACCCCCTCTCTCTAGCTCTCTCTCTAGCTCTCTCTATAGCTCCTATAGCTCTCTCAACCTTCCATCTTCCAGTTTTAAGAGAGAGATGTCGATCCCAATCCTTATTTTCTAAAAGAGCCCATTGAGGGTTAATCAAGTACTTCACAATACTACGGACGTTTCTACTTCCCTTTCACAGTTCAAGAACTCACATCTGCTCTGCCCAAAGTAAAAAAAAATTTTATTTAATAAAATATCTCTCAGAAACCCCTGCAGCTGCTGCTTTTTCACCTGGTCTCGAGACGTTTTTACTCTTTCTGCAGAAGCTGGAGTCCCTGTGCGGTGTTCTTATGAGATTCGGAGAGAGGGTAACTTCTGTGTTTTGATAGATAAAGTTATCTTATCTTTGTTTCTTTTTTTTACCGAAGTTAAAAAACCAAAAAAGCAATTCAGAGTTGTCCGTGCAGGGAGTTCAGAAGATCAATAACTAACATATACTCCTTATCTATTGGTTGACTCTGTTTTTCTTATCTCCTTCAAATCAAAACTCCCGATAAGCAGTAAACATCCCCCCCCCGATAAGCAAAAAACAAATAGCCCACACAGAAGTGGGGGCAGACAGCAGGGAGGAGGAGGGGGGAGATACATCTCCATTGTGCGACACCGGTTTAATGTATCCTGAGGGAAAAACCGGAGTGGTACTCCCTACCGGGTAACGTTATATGTATAGAGCTGGCTTGGAAGCTGCGAGGCGCTTGATAGGAGCTTGAGTGACGAAGCTGAGAGACGAAGCTGGGGAGGTGATGGCGGGAAAAGCGATGGCAAACAAAGAGATAAAATTAGGGGAGCGGGGTACAAATGCAAGATCTAACCAAAGGCACGCTATGTGCGGCTGTAAAAAACAACTAGAGCGATGCGTGAAGTAGTGGCGTTTCCAAGGGAGGAGACGGGGTTTGGCACGGATGTAGTTACGATGAGGAAGAGTGTTGAGATGGCACTGCACTCAGACCAGGAGCCGCATGTCTTGTTAAACCTGTTGTTCAGCTATATCGACACGCTTTTGAGCTATGACGGTCCGCGGAACCGGATACAGTGTGAGGTGGCAACCGCGGTGTTGAACATCGCGCTTTGTTACAAGTACCTGGTGTTGGAGACTATGGTCTATGCTTACAGGAAGGGAGAACCGAAGCTGTGGGCCACGGTGACTAACTATTTGAAACGTGGAGTTGGGATATTGCAGTTCTTGAAAGGGTGCAGCTGGCTCAACCCTACGGACAACGGGTATCCGATGCTTGACAAATTGATATATGAACTGGGAGTGCTGCAGCAATTGAGTGTCATACTTCTTTCTCTCGGGAAGATCAGGAGTAATCTGTATAACGACGTCATGCTTGACTTGGATCACTCAGCGGACCTGACAAGGACTATCTTTAACTCGAATAACATCACACTGTACACAAGGCTGTGTATCAGCTGTCAGGAAATAATGCTGAGGCTTTTGACCGATAAGAACAACAACTCTGATATAATTAACAAGAGTAACTTCGATTTCCTCAGATCACTGACGTTACTACTGGTGTCAATTGAACAATTTGAGATGGATAATATCGGGAAGGCTATCGGACTTTTGAACCTATCACAAGAACAGCTAACTAAAAATATTATGACAAAATCTGAATTAAGGGATACGCTCAATGAACATAGGATAGTTGAAAGGGACCAAAATCTGAAAGGTCAAATGAAATCGAAACTGCTGAATACGTTTACGAAGAAAAAGGAAAAGAATGTCGAAAGTGACCAATCCGATCTTCTCAAACGACTGAAAAATATTAGAATCTCTAAGAAGTCGAGCTCCAAAAAGCAAGCCAGAGACTGTTTACTTCCGATCCTCCAAGAGATATTGAATGATCTATTATTACCACTAATGGTTTTATTTACATACCGTTATGAAAAGACTAACGAACTCTACGGCCTCCAAGTAGTAGAGACGGATGAAAAGGACTTGATTAGAGAGTTACCGAAAGGAATACCAATGGATATGAAAAGTGTGACATGGAAAATCTCTGAGGCCAACAAATTAGTTGAAGATACCTCTTTGTCGATAGGTTATGACGAATATTTCTAGTCTCTAATAAGAAATTTCTACCGTTATTTAGAAATGTTTAGGCCAAAAAAAAACCCTTATCTTACAAGAGTTATATATGTAATTGTATATATTTGGTTTAATACAATTAATGATGTTTAACTTATTTTCTTTCTTAGCGTAGAGTCATACTTTTTTTATCTAATAATTATATTTCAACTAAGTTACAATTCGAAAACATAAAATATAACATCAGTACATTCTAACGAGGTAATAATAAGTAAGATAAATATACAAGTTTTACTGATCATAAATGATTCCAAACTTTGAAAAAACAACAAATACATATGGTCTCTTGGCCCAGTTGGTTAAGGCACCGTGCTAATAACGCGGGGATCAGCGGTTCGATCCCGCTAGAGACCATTTCTTTTTATTTTTCAATGTGAGTTTTTAAATATTCCGGGTAATAAAATAAGAGATTATTTTGGCATTTAGTATGCTATATAAGGCGTATTACATATCATTAGGATAAAAAACCATATCCTTTTTAATTGAATATGCTTACAATTATGCTATTCTATTATTAAATATCAAATACACAGTTACCATGCAATCCCCTTCATGTAGTAATCGTTGTTATCTTGTCCACTTTTATCAAAAATTCCCTTGAATTCTTCAAATTCTAAGGTAGGTAGTACTTTCAGTTTTCTTGTAGACTCTGCCTCCAACAAGGTATCATAACTCCAATCAAGGAAATCTTCCATATTATAATGCATTTTTCTAAATTGTTGTGCAAAGATTTTAGCTAGAGTTGCAACATTTGGATGGTAATGGTCCATCAGGGTCTTCAATTCCCAGAGTGATGATTCCATTGCATGAGTTTGTTCAGGAGAAGTAGATTCGATATCGAATGGATCGTTATAAGCTCTTTGTCTATCAGAGAGCTCTTTTCTTTGTTCTGGTGTGAAAAATGGATCACTCATGTAGTAAGGATCATGTATCATAATCATACAACTAGGATGCTTTTTCAAAAGATTATATATGAAAGGAATTATAGTCACAATAGCACCTGGTGGTGCAGTTAAGGAGTATCTTGCCAGTTTTTTGATAAACGATGCTACTAAATGCGCTGAAATATGAGTCGAGGATAAAAATATATCCATTAATCTGAAGAATCTTGATCTATATTTGACATGCATCAAATCTGGTGTAACTAGCTGATAAAGCTTACCGTAAAAATTTGGATATTCCAGTCCGGACGATTTTATTAGTTCGAAAAGACCATTTAGTGCCAGTATAGGTACAACGTCAGCATTTATCCTCCTAGAGCTTTGTAAGTTATATGAATCTGTCAAAAAGTCCATTAGTCTTGTTGGAGTTTGGAAGTATGGGATAATTCTTCTATGCAAGATTAGGAGTACTGTTTTATATTGATTAATCGAAAGATGTCCATTCAGAACCAACAACCAGTTCTTCTCTAAGTTTGATTTAAACCTTGATTCATTCTCAATAGCCTGCGGAGGGTTCGATACGAAAATCTCCAACTCTACTTCAGCATTAGACAAATATTTGTCATGATTTACTATAGTTAACCACTTACCTACAACTATGGGAGTAACTTCAAGTTCCTTCTTCTCTAGAAGGTCCAAGAATTCAGCCTGGAAGTAATATTGGACATCGACGTATTCTTTATAGTACTTCTCAGTAAATTCACTGATCAACGAACTTTGAGATTGGCCCTCCTTTGGATCCAGCTCATCATCTTTGACAGTAGAAGTAAACAAAGCCTTGATCAACTTTTGCAATGTCTTGTTTGGGAAGTACGTAGCATCATCAGTGGAAGCGAAGTGTGTGGATTCCTGCTCCAGCAGTTGCATGTATATATCCATACAATCCAATGTCAATGAACACTCAATATCAACCTGTGCAATCAATTTGAGCAAATTAGCCTTGAAAGTATCATAAAGCTTCCTACACCACTTATTGAAGTCTAGAAGTTCTGGTTTCTTAACACGGAGCGACAGCTCACCTTTCACAAACAGCTTTTTGAATATCTGGAACAATGCAACAGTCAGAAACCTCAGGTTTTGCTCGTCTGTAGAGTCCTCATCCAAGGTCCCATTCAATTTAAGTCCCTGGACAAGTTTAATAATAGAGTTATACTCTTTTCTGTCATCACCAGATGTTATCTTCTTAGCAAGCACTTTAATCTCATCAATGCCCAACATCTTCTTGCCTTTTTATTTATATATTTAAAGTAGTCTATTACCTATTTGTTTTATATCTCCCATATACAACTCTGACTACTAGTTCATGTTGGGCAACTAGCTCATCGCAAATATTTGATGAAATATGAAAAATTTCATATCATAAACAACGAACGCGATGCCCTAAGTGAAAAAAAAATTTTTATTTTCGTCTGTCTTCTAATTTTTTTTTCAAGCAGTTAAGTTTTCCCTTTCGCGAGTATATAAAGAGATAGCTCATCGCAGAGATTTGAAATTTTTTGTTTATTCTTTTTTATTTGTTAGTTTTTCTATTATCTCTCTCTTTTTTTTTAGAAGGAAACCATGACCTTCCAAGTTTTAAAAAGAAGATGATGAAATTATTTGCGTGTAACCAATATCGAACAATTCTTTTCTCGACTCTTTTGTTGAGGTTTTAATGGAGACAGCGGTACCAACGCAGACCTTTTTAATCTTGTTACACCGAGTAGTTTACGAACTTACTCATATTTTAAAGGACGCTTTTATTAGAACATTCTGATTCTTTTAATCATAAAGGAAAGGTCTACATTTACTTTGTAAAAGATTTATATTATGTTTATACATTTTCTCATCTTGTTAGCATATCTTGTTAGCATATCTTGTAAGCATATCTTGTTAGCATATTGTTTAGCATATCTCGTTAACATCTCACTTACGAGCTTATTTCAAACCACTACGTCCCAAACCTACAGCGGGTAGGCATTATGTCAATGACATAATACGGTTAAAACAATACGAGCCGTGCCCGGGTAAGATAAAGATACAAGTGCCGTGTCCAGATATGAAAAGAACCATCAAACGTCTTGCAGTGTTCTCTAAGTGCACAATTTGTTCCGATCTTCCTTTCTTTTCATCCCAGAAAAACAGCCGTAGCACCGCAGAAAGAGATCACCTTCTCTGCATTTGCAACTTTTTTTTTTCTTTCCTCGAAGAAAATGCTCCGGTGGCGGTGTTTTTGTATTCCACATCCACATATTGTTTGTATTTCAGTAGAAACTGGCGTACAAGGGACAGGAGTTGAGAGGATTGGGAAAAATAGCTATTTTGGCATCGATAAACTCTTTAAAAAACTCAGGAATAAAAGAAAGAAGTTATTGGGTGAGACTATGAGTAATAGTTTCTTCCCACAGATGGATTTGCCTCTGAATGACAAATGTTTATGAGTTGGGAAATAACCTGGAAGAAAAAAAAAATTTTATGTACAGCTGTCTCTTAGGGACTCGATGAGTTTTTGATGATAGTTCTTTTTCTTCAAAATTTTTCACTTTCTTGGTATATAATATATAATGATTGGATTCTTTATATGTAATTCTTTTATAATATTTCCGGTATTTGAAAGTAGGAAGTATTAACTTGTAAAAAGAAGGACACACTTTTATTCTTATAAACCAAATACTATAACAAAACTACAAAAGATGTGTGGTATCTTCGCTGCATTCAGACACCCAGAGGTGCATGCTTTCAAGCCAAAGGCTTTACAACTATCTAAGAGAATCAGACACCGTGGTCCAGATTGGTCCGGTAACATTGTCAAGAACTCTACCATCTTGGTCCACGAGAGATTGGCTATTGTTGGTTTGGACTCCGGTGCTCAGCCAATCACCAGTGAAGACGGTGACTACACTTTGTGTGTCAACGGTGAAATTTACAACCACATCCAGCTAAGAGAACAATTCCCAAACTACGCATACAAGACGCTGAGTGACTGTGAACCTATCATCCCAGCTTACCTAGAGCACGACATCGATGCTCCTAAGTTCCTAGACGGTATGTTCGCCTGGTGTCTATACGACGCTAAGCAGGACAGAATTGTCGCTGCTAGAGACCCTGTCGGTATCACCACTTTGTACATGGGTCGCTCCTCTGCCTCCCCAAAGACAGTCTACTTCGCCTCTGAGTTGAAGTGTCTGACCGACGACTGTGACCAGATCACCGCCTTCCCACCAGGTCACATCTACGATTCCAACACTGACCAAATCACCAGATACTTCACCCCAGACTGGATTGATGAGACACGTATCCCAACTACCCCAGTTAGCTACAAGGACATCAGAGAAAGTCTAGAGAAGGCCGTCAGAAAGAGACTGATGGCTGAAGTCCCATACGGTGTTCTATTGTCCGGTGGTCTGGACTCTTCTCTAATCGCCGCTATTGCTGCCCGTGAGACTGAGAAGGCCAACGAAGAGAACCAACCTGCTGAGGTTGATGCCTCTGGTAACAGACAACTAGCTGGTATCGATGACGAGGGTCACTTGCACACTGCTGGCTGGTCTCGTCTGCACTCCTTTGCCATCGGTTTGCCAAACGCCCCAGATCTACAAGCTGCCAGAAAGGTCGCCAAGTTCATTAACTCTATCCACCACGAACACACATTCACTCTACAAGAAGGTTTGGATGCCTTGGACGATGTCATCTACCACTTGGAAACTTACGATGTCACTACAATCAGAGCCTCTACTCCTATGTTCTTGCTAGCTAGAAAGATTAAGGCCCAAGGTGTCAAGATGGTCTTGTCCGGTGAAGGTTCCGACGAAATCTTCGGTGGTTACTTGTACTTTGCCCAAGCTCCATCTGCTACTGAATTCCACATCGAGTCTGTTAAGCGTGTTAAGAACCTGCATTTGGCTGATTGTCTAAGAGCTAACAAGTCTACTATGGCTTGGGGTCTAGAAGCCCGTGTTCCATTCTTGGACAAGGACTTCTTGCAACTATGTATGAACATCGATCCAAAGGAAAAGCTGATCGACTCCTCCGCTGGCCGTATCGAAAAGTACATTCTAAGAAAGGCATTCGACACCTCTGATGAGCCAGACGTAAAACCATACTTGCCAGAAGAAATTCTATGGAGACAAAAGGAACAATTCTCCGACGGTGTTGGTTACTCCTGGATTGACGGTCTAAAGGACACTGCCGAGAGAGTCATCTCCGACACCATGTTCTCTAACCCTAAGATTGAATGGGGTGAAGATATCCCATCCACCAAGGAAGCCTACTGGTACAGATTGAAGTTCGACGCTCTTTTCCCACAAAAGACCGCCGCTTCCACTGTCATGAGATGGATTCCAAAGGCCGACTGGGGTTGTGCTGAAGATCCATCTGGTAGATACGCTAAGATCCATGAACAACACGTTACTGTTTAAATATTATAGGTGTGATACAATAATAAAGTATATGTAATATTTTTTTTTTTTTTTTTTTTCTCTTTCCTTTCTAGAAACCTATTTTCAGACTTGTTTATATTTGATGAGTATAATGCGATACATATTTCAATAAAAATCAATAGATAGTTTAAGCAAACATCATTTACTATGTCTACAATTGGGCCAATCGATAAAGTAATGACTGTAATGTCTTGATTTGTCCAAATCACCAACTACAGTCAAATATGTCCATAATCAATTGGCTAACTTGCCAGAAAAGGCAGATCCAGACACATTATCAATTGTCCTATAAAACCAATGGATAGGATAGTGTACTCATTACAAAATTGACAGCTTGGTGGAGGACAGCTGATGAGGACAATAACTTTAAATATTGGGCTAATCTCATCTCGGAAAATTCCACTGGAATCTTATGTACGGCACTTTCTGCGCATCTGCAAAATTTTCTGAAAATATAGGTTGCTTCCTTATATTGCGTGCAAAGAAGGGGACTCTCTACGCTGTAGACCCATGACTAATTTCTATAATGCTTAGAAGAAGATGTCAATTGAGTGCTTATCTCTTCTTCTAATCTATTGAAAGATAAGAGATACTATGGTTGCCTGCAACAACGGGAACAGCAACAAATAAATAATAGTACAGCCTTGAAACCTGAATAACTAAAAAAAAATTGATTATAAGAAGGGATAGGTATTTGTCTAAAAATATTGAATCTGAGATATTGATACTAAAAACAACAACAATAATAATAATATAAAGCAGATTAATAGAAAGCAAGCTAAAATGAGAACTCCTAAGAAGAATAGAAAGAACAGTATGTTCTCGCTTTCCGAATCCATTTCGGTTTCGTTAGGTTTACAATCGCCTGATAATGGGGACATAGCGGATACAGAGGAGTATTTGGGTCCTCGAGCCATTAGGGCCTCTGGTGTGCAGAACGCTCTGTCTAATGATACTAGTACATTTTTAGGAAGATCCTATGTGAGTGGAATACTGGGCTCATCACTGCCGAACGGGCCAGAGAAGAATATTTTACCTACGTCTACAAGGTATGGTTCGAAGACGATCCATGAATCTAACAAGTTGCACCGGCAGACAGCTGCAATTGCGGAAGAGTTCGATGATGGTACTATTGGTGAGTCTACAGGGAGTCTAAATGACTACTTGAACATGTTAGATGAAGTACAAAGAGAGGAATTAGAAATTCAATCATCTGGAGATGGAATCAGAGCTGTGGAGAACAAAACCCCAGTTAGCATTAATTTGACTAGAGCTACTAATCCAAACCTGGATGAGCAAGCTGTGTCACTATTGACTCCATCCTCGTCAAATCTTGAGAACTACGGATCACTAACATCTGACGAGAACGTTATAATGACCACAAATAGCATCGATCAGCATTCGTCTTACCAATCAATCACTGTAACTCCTTCAGTGGGCTATAGAAATCCACCTTTATCTAAATCTGAACAAATTTGCCATTTCTTTTCGAGCATTGTACAATACATGCCAGCTGCTGTACTTGGATTATTATTAAATATATTGGATGCATTATCTTATGGTATGATTATTTTTCCAATTACAGAACCAATCTTTTCCCATTTAGGCCCTACAGGTATTTCCATGTTTTATATTTCCACTATCATCTCCCAGTTTGTTTATTCTTCAGGATGGTCTCGCTTTCCTTCGGGTATCGGTAGTGAAATGATTGAAATCACACCATTCTATCATACAATGGCTCTAGCTATTAAGAACGCTTTACCTGGGAAAGACGATGAAATTATTACAACGACTATATTCTGTTATGTTATTAGCTCTATAATCACTGGGCTTACTTTTTATTTATTAGGAAAGCTAAAGCTTGGTAAAATTGTGGGATTCTTTCCTAGGCACATTTTGATTGGTTGTATTGGTGGTGTTGGTTACTTTTTGGTAATCACAGGACTTGAAGTAACAACAAGAGTAGCAAAATTTGAATACTCATTACCATTTCTCAAAGATTTGTTTTTCAACCAAGCCACTTTTTGGAAATGGTTTCTACCAGTCATTTTAACAGTTATCCTAGTAGTTACCCAAAAATGCTTCAGAAACTCACTGGTATTACCAAGTTTTTACATTCTTACTTTGATATTATTCCATTTTATTGTTGCTATAGTTCCCAGTATATCATTAAATCAACTAAGGAAGTCTGGTTGGATTTTCCCAACACCTGAAACATCAAGTAGTTGGTATGACCATTATAGGTATTTCAACTTTGGGAAGGCTCATTGGATTTTGGTGTTAAAACAGATACCAACTATGCTGGCTTTAACTTTCTTTGGCATTCTTCACGTTCCTATTAATGTTCCAGCGCTAGCAATGTCTATCCAAATGGATAAATATGATGTTGATAGAGAACTCATTGCCCATGGATACTCTAACTTCTTTAGCGGTCTTTTTGGGTCTGTTCAAAATTATTTAGTGTACACTAATAGTGTCTTATTCATGAGGGCAGGTGCTGATTCTGCTTTAGCTGGTTTTGTTTTAATTGTTCTAACGATAATCGTAATGGTTATCGGACCAGTAATTATTTCATTTATTCCCATTTGCATCGTTGGTTCTTTAATCTTTTTACTTGGTTATGAATTGCTTGTCGAAGCAATGGTCGATCCACTAGGTAAGGTGACTACATTTGAATATATGACTATCGCTATCATTGTCCTTACAATGGGTATTTTTGATTTTGTTTTGGGTATTGTTGTGGGAATTTTAATTGCTTGTTTCTCATTTATGATTGATAGCACTAAATTACAAACCATCAATGGAGAATTTGATGGGACCATTGCTAAGAGTACTGTGTATAGAGACTTTACTCAAACGAGATTTTTGGATCAAATCGGAGAGCAAATTTATGTGTTAAAACTACAGAACTTACTATTTTTTGGTACCATAATTTCTATCGAAGAAAAAATCGAACGACTTCTCGAGATTAGTGATAATGATACCTCTAAACACAGAATAAAGTTTTTAATTTTGGATTTCAAGAACATCAACGCCGACAATATTGACTACTCAGCTGCTGAAGGTTTTAACCGGATCAAACGTTACACAGAGGCGAAGAATATCAAACTGATTATATCATCTATTAGGGAAAGCGATAGAATATATCATGTCTTCAACCAGGTTGGATTACTTCAGAATGTTGAATTATTCAAGGATTTAAATAGTGCATTGGAATGGTGCGAAAACGAATTTCTTTACCAATTTAAGAAATTAAGAGAGAAGGCAAAGGCAAGACTACAAGGAAAGACCAAAACAATCAACGCAACTTTAAGCAAACAACTAAAGCGATACGACGAAGGATCTAAAAATACGAGTATTGGTAATTCAATGCTACAAAATTTGATGTCTTTGCCGACAAATACTCCAAGGAACCACCAACTTGTATCAGCAGCTCAGCAGGCCTTCAGTAACGAACAAATGATGTCCACTGAGATTGAGACTCAAATCGATTTGCCGGATCCCCTCCTAAAAATTTTGTTATTCTCATTAAAAATCTATAGACCTAATATTGTTTCTCGTGATGCTGAAACAAGAACGGATGAGATTGATTTTTGGAAGCAGCTATGCCCCTATTTCTCCAAAAAAGTCCTTACTGCTGATTCAGCTTTCCTACACAACAATAATTTCTTCTTCCTTGTTGACTCAGGAATTCTAAAGGTCACTTACAACTTACCTGCTGGGGCAGTTTATGAGACATTGTCAAATGGTACTTGTTACGGAAAGATTCTAAGCAAACGTGACAGCGAGCAAATGAACAGAAATCTTACAATTGAGGTCGAGACAGATTCCATTTTATGGATTATTAATAGTACAAGTATGGAACTGATGAAGAATGATAACATCCAACTATATACCGAACTAGTTCTGTTAATTCTAACTATAAGAGATACAAGGTTCAAGGAATTACTCGGTTACGCCTTAGTGAGCGCATAGGAGATGCGAGTAAGCAGTTCAAGAACACATGCATATTTATTTACCGAATTAATTGTTTCCCAGAGCTTCCTCTACATACATCATTTTTTTAGTTATTTATTTTAAGCATTAAGGCATATCTAATACTAATATTTTCTCATTACTACGAACTGATTCGTCCTATATCTGCCTCGCACAGAAGAATACGCACAACCAGTTTTTTGACACATTTATTGTTTAATATAAAAAAATTTAATTCATGCGTGGGATGGCACTGCCCCCACAGAACTCCCCGCAGAGTTGAAATAGGAAGGAAGCAGATGCCCATTGTTTGCTGGAAAGAATATTATCTAGTATATAATGCAAATCAATTGAAGAGAATAAGTCTAATTGAATTGAAGAAGCAATTATAAAGACGACACTTCAAATCAAATCAAGTAAATCTATATCTGAAAATAACTAAGTTTAAAAAAAACATAATGTCCTCATTACAAAGCGATACAGATTATGACCTGGAAGACATATCCTCGTTTTCTTCCCAGGATTCTTACAAACCTGAGCCGTTTATGGGTCCCGAGGAGCCCAGGATCGGTGATACTATGAGTCGTAAATCTACTAATGTATCTGCCACTACGCATACCGACGATGTGCATTCCAGGCACAGTGCTGGAACCATCAAGAAAATGAACTCTAATGCCATCGAAAAAGTAGTAACAAACAACGCTCTAACTGGTAACTCTGAGACCATTGAGTCTCTGAAGGCTAAGGGGTTAGACCTGGAGAGGAAAGCCGTCCCGGATTTCAACGCTCCACTCACAACCATGGCTTCACAACAGTTCCCTGAAGAGTACCGTCTAGAGACCGACACAGGACTGGTCAAAATGAAAACACTGGACACCCTGAAACGTAAGAGCACGCAGTATTCAGAAACGGACAACCTCTCACAGAGCAAGTCTCAGAACTCTACTCCCGAGATGAACGACACTGTCAAGAAGATCAACTTGGCTGTGGAAAGGAATAAGAAACAATTAGAGAAGTACCAGAAGCACAAGTCCGAAAAGGGTATCAAGGGTTTCATCCACAGACTGTTCGACTGATGGTCGGGTATTGAGAGGCCAAATGCCATGAGCTTTGACTTTTAATATCCCCAGAAGGGCTAGTCGATCCAAGCATGGCTCATCACCTTTCACTTATCCGTATTGAAGTATCTCCAAGACTTTTCTTAAGGGGGAGCTTGCTGTTTTGGTCAAGTGGCTCCCTGATCCGATCAACCGTCTTTTTGGAGAGCGAAAGTGGAGAGAAGGGCTTTAGCAAATGCCTATTTTCATTATTCGTGCCATTAGCCCCGTTCGTCTTTTAATGAATTAGATTGTCCTTAAAATGTCATGTCAAATATAAAATGTCATAGCGTTTTAAATAAGGATATTTAATGAGTTGAGTGCCAACTAAAAACTTGGGTGATTACAATATTTTGGTGAACATAATATCGAAATAATATGTGCATACTATTTGCTACGCGGGAGCATCCCGATTATGAGCTGATTATGATCTCTAATAGAGATGAGTTTTTAGAACGTAAGACACATTCTACTTGCTGGCATAATGGTGACTATATATTATCGCCTTATGATATGGCTCGTAGTCACGAGTTAGGGAATGAGACGATTTTTGGTACGTGGTCAGGTGTTAACCGGGATGGTAGAGTGGCTACTGTACTAAACCTACGATTATCAGATGAACTAGATGTTAAAAGATTGATTGGTGAGAGGTCTAGGGGTATACTACCTTATATATATCTGCTGGACAGGAAACATGATTTCAATGATTGGGAGACTTATGAGAAGTTCCATGCTAAATATCCTTACTTGGATAAAACCGGTGATTTCAACCTATTCTATGGTGATTTTAAAAAAGGTGAATACCGGGTTATAGATTCTCTAGGCCATACATATAACTTATTCGACAGCGAGACGAAGAAGTACATGGTGATTTCGAATGATATACATGAAAGGAATGGTTCTCCTGGAGTTGACTACGCTGGCGTAGAAGATGCCCAGGAATGGGGGAAAATCAAGAAAGGTAAAGATATATTTCAAGCTTTCGTTAAGGAGAGCCAAAAATTCAGCAAAGAAGATGTGATACAAGGCTGCTTTAAGTTAGCCTCTACAGATTTGGTGGATGTTAACGATA
Organism: Nakaseomyces bracarensis; assembly: GCF_045282275.1. Classification (NCBI taxonomy): domain Eukaryota; kingdom Fungi; phylum Ascomycota; class Saccharomycetes; order Saccharomycetales; family Saccharomycetaceae; genus Nakaseomyces; species Nakaseomyces bracarensis. Next base: position 97,269 of record NW_027263966.1, read on the forward strand.
GTGTGGGGTTTGATCTGGTAAAAGGTTTGGGAGTAACTAAGGAAACTGTATACGTACCACCGTTACTTACTCCCCCTCACGAAGAATTGGGTTCACCACTTACAGCCGGTTCTTATTACGGAACTAGATCCCAGATAGTCTTGCTAGTGAGCAAGGATAAAAAAAAAGTTACCTTCATAGAGAGAATACTCTACTCTTCCGATAATGAAGTTAACATATTCTCTAGTAATAAACCTAAAGAAGAACTACGTTACGAATTCGACATTTAACTATAGATATGCATTTAAGACTCTCTACAAAATAATTTAATTTATTAATTTTTTTCTATTCACAATTTAAAACAATTTTCATACTTAATGTATTTCACCAATACAATAACAACAATATACTCTATCTATTAGAGTTTATTCATTTATTTAATTTAATAGAGTTTTCTATGTGATATTATGAGATAAATGCAAAGTCAGTAATTATATTCTTAAACGAGATGCCTATATCTCTAGATAATCGACTATATATGCAGATTGAGAATTTTCAGAACTCTTTGAAGTATGAGAGTGAGAGGGTCTACTAATCCCGATACTCGTAGAGTCCATCATATTCCATAATACAGAGTTCCTTTCTGCAACTTCCACTTGTTTCTCTATATAAGTTGACAAGTGATTCAAAAGATTGTTATCCAGACCAAATAACCCGATAGAATCTAGAACAAGCGATAGTAGCTTGAAAAGCTGTGGTGTGCTCCTTTTATATTCTTGTAAGTCTTTCCCATTGTCCTCCATTTTAATAATGAAATTCAAAAAGTTCTCAGCGGAAACCTTATCTAATTTCTTGATTTCGTCCTTAATTGAATCCCTTGTGTAATCTTGAAGTATTCTTAAAGATATGTCTAGGACTAATTCAGCATTTCTTATGGAGAATAACTCTTCTAACAATTCATTCAAAGGAAGGTTAGGACAAGTCACAACAGTTTGTTTAAAAAGCCTAGAGTTATCTTTGAATCTATGTAATAGTTTTGCTGCGCGTTCTCTTGGAAATAGTGGGTGAGTCAACAAAAATATCAGAGATCTTGGACATTCTTTAGCGTAATCCAGGTTTTTGAAGATAAGGTCAAGGACAGAACCCAAAAATTGTTGATTATTAACAAACCTGCAAGTTTCAGTAAATAAATCTTCCTTGATTTTCAATTCCTTGAAAAATATGTTATCGAATTCTTCACTTTTGTTCACTTTTGATAGTTTTGATAATATTTTGTCATAATTGATTTCAGGAACAGTTCCTTCTTCTGAGTCAATTAGAGTTTTGTATTGGATTGGTTTACCACCTGTGGTGCTCTTCAAGAAACTCTTTCCTACCGAGTCTTTCAGACTATTTGAACCAACATCAATGTTAATGATCTCCAAGGCGGATGTTGGGTTTTGACCGTTTTTAGTTGAAATACCAAGAGCGATTGTTAGCTTACTTTCGGTAGAGTCTCTATTCATTGCTGTCTTCAGGATTTGGAAGGTCTTCATGTGCCCAATTTCACGTTCAGATAATATGGATTTATGCAGCAAGTCCAGTAGATAAATCTTATTCTTGACAGTCAGTAGGATTCTATTGGATGCAATAGATTTGAAAGATATCAAGCAATCGTCACCGTGTTCCTTGAGGGCTTCAGTCAAGAACGGTATCTTCACCTTTAGAGATAATTGCAAAGAAGGTATGGAGTAGACTTCGACCTCATCCTTGTAGAGCCTATAAAGTTTACCAAATTGATAACACAATAATGAGTCCTCTAGGTTGAAATTTTCAATAATGGAGGAGTTCAATTCTTTAACCTTGTGTTTCGTAGCATTCACCTCGTACAACTGCAGGGCAACTTTGCTATCTTTGACGTCGGAGATCAAGAGCATGAACTCAATACCGTTTTCTTGGAATGTCTTGACAATTTTTATGTCTTTGTATGGGGTAGAAATGGAGTTTAGCAGTTTCAATTCCAAGTCATAGAACTGGATCATACCGGAGTCAAACAACACAGTGATTACTTTATTCTTGGCATCGACCTCTATATTTATTATCTCCTCCTTGCATTTCAAACTGAATTGCGGGTTGTTGTCAGTTACTGAGGAGTTCGTGGCATCAATCTTACGTATTAAGCAGTTCAGCGTGTGAGACCTGTTGTTAGCGGATAGAGCGTAGCACCACACTTCCTCAGTATCGTCTTCTCCCTGGGTACCCATGTTACAAGCGGTAACCAGATGGGTAGATGGGATAGGCACATTGAACGTTAGTCTAGGGGTAGGAGTGATAACGTAGTGAGAGATAGCCGACCCAGAAATACCTAGTAGCACACTGTTAGACTCTGGAGTAAACGAATCAGCAACTTTTATATAAGTCTTCTTCTGAGAGAAGTTATGCAGAGATGCAATCTTAGGCAGCACAGCCAGCCTAAATGGTTGCGATAATGAAGGCATTGTTTTTTTTCTTAGTTTTGTAATTTACTTTTTAAACTTTTTTTTGTTAAAACCAAGAAGAAGTTCTTACTATAAATAAGGTAATATGCAATATATTAATACACTATATTAGGCGACTATTCAAGACACATTCAAGTGCAACAAAAGCTCTAAGCTAAATCGATGAGCTCATCGCAAAAATTTTTCACTTTTTCAAAATTAAAAAATAATTAAAAAAAAAAAAGAAAGAAAACAAAAAAAGGGCCAATTACCTGTTACCCGGGCATCATTACCCGGATATAATCACGTTACAGCAACCGTACATATGTATATAAGATACATCCGGGTAACATAAGAGTTACCCAGCCAATACACCGTTACCCGGATTTTAAAGAAGGCAAGGATATTGTGGGTACGGGTTTTCTCCCTTCTCCCGTACCAGCTAGAAACGTCCGTAGATAAAACGAAGGGTTTCATTTAACAGAAATATCGGTACCTGCTTGGACGCACAGAGGCAACGCACAGACACACGCTGTTATTTGTTTGGGTGTCTGGTGTGCGGGGTGTTCTGTGCTGTGTTAAGTTTCTGTATTGTAAAATAATCGGTTTTGCATTCTTTAAAGGCCATCGGGATTTAGGGCTCCTTTTAAATATTAATTAATATTTATTAGTATTGTTACTAGATGAACTGATACAAGAGTGTTTAAATATCTAGAGACAGGTTTAGCGAGATATAGCGGGGCAAGAAAAGATGAATTTAGAGGAGTATAGCAGTCGGTTACGGCAGTTGAAGCGGTCTATACAGGATATTAAGGTTCATAACAGGAAGTTGATGGCTGAAGAGAGGAGCTCGGAACAAGATAATGTATCTGGGAAGCCGAAAGTGTATAGTATGCGAGATGATGAGGACGGTGACGAGGAGAAGCGGTCATCGGATGAGCAGAGTGATATGCGGACTAACCTCTTTAACTATACTGTGCAGGATTTTATAAACTGGGAGAAGAAGCAGGATGGGAAGAAAAGACGTGGTGGGCGCCAGTACTTGGCCAAGAGGAGTTACGACAAGGATTTAGAGACCGCGCTACAGAAGCAGTTCGGGAGTGGACAAGCGGACAAACCCCGGGAGACAGAGTTCAAGATTCATAAGAGTACAGGGAAAGTGCATCTGAAGGATGACAAGAAACTAGTAGATCAGCTGGCACAAAATCTGATAGCTACTTCAGATAGGCGATATGAGTTGAAGAAGAAAGAGTTGGAGGCAAATGAGATAAAAAGTACAGGAACGAACTCCGTCAATGACAAGAATAGACACTTCAATCAGACTCTTGATAAACGATAATACCAGACTCTTGATAAACGATAATACAATTCTCGAAATCCATCCTATCTCTACCTCTCCAAAGTAGAAAGGAAATAAAAAGACAAAAAAAAAAATAAAAAAATATTCATGATTTAACACTTAATACATATTAAAAACTCACAAAAAACGCGTGCATTCAATCTTGTTTTATTAGCATACCCGGTCACACTAAGATAATCATACTTATAGAAATGGACCATATCCAGCAAGAAACCCTTTTTTACAACTCTTAATTTTTTTTGTTATTTTCTAATTTTATAAATTATTTTATAAAGCAAATTATATTATTACTATTTATTACACTGCCTAACTGTTTCTTGTTATATCACACGATCGATATAAAAAGCCTAAAATCTAACTTTAACGGACTGGTTCAATGACTGTAAAGGAAAATATAAATGGATACAGGTAAAAAGGCTAGAGCTCATTTTACCAAGACTAGACGCCTTGTTTCAGGTACAGCTTTTGTAGGAGTATAAATTTTGGATTAAAATATTAAAGATTACATAACACAATATAATTTGTAAAAAAAACTATTGGATAATTAATTAATAAAGGATTTTTTTAATAAAAAAAAAGACGTTTACTAAAATAGAAAATAAAATTCGATAAAATGGGAATAGAAAATTAAATTGGGGTAGAAAAATAAAATGAAACAAGTTGGTGATACAGCAAATTCATCAACAAAATATTAACAAACCGTTGACAAATAAAAATAAACAAAACGGAATTATAGTATTTTTTATTTTTGCTGGAATAACTAGCATAGAATATTTGAAAATTTTAGCACATTAAAAGTTGACATGACAATCCTCAGGTATTTAGACATACATGATTTCTTCTTCAGTCTTGAATTCGAAAAGCGAGTTATCTTGCATATCATCAACAGAGCTTGATACAATAGATTTATTTTGGGCAGCGTGCTGAGCTTCAGCTTGTCTACGTTGCTTTTCCATGACTTCTTTTTTCAAGCTTTCATTGGCTTTGTGCTCTTCCATTAGTTTCTCGGTCTCAAGGCCTTCTTTTTGCTTCTTGACAATGTTTAGTTCATTTTCGTGATCTTCTCTAATCTTGCGGAGTTGTTCTTCGTGTTCTCTCTTTTGTTCCTCGGCTTTAGCTTCCAGTTCTAGTCTTTGCTTCTCCAACAAGTTCTTTTCTTGACGTTCACGTTCTTCAGCTTCCAATTTCATCTTTTCTTCATGGGCACGACGTTCTTCCTCAAGTTTCTTAGTGATGTTACTCAATTCAGTTTGTTCATTAGCGTTTTCTTGTTTAATCAAGGCTAGTTCATTCAATAGATTTGAAATTTGGTTATCGAATTCGTGAATCTTAGGCAAGTATTCTTTGTTCTCGTAACTTTCAACAACTTTTTGACTTTCTTCATGCCTCTTCTTGGCTGCGGCGATCTCCTCCTCGTATAGCTTCTTTTGTTCTTCTAGCTTCTCGATCTCCTTCTGTGTTTGAGCTTGCTTCATGTTAATTTGAGTGACTTTCATAACCTTAGCATCCAAATGTTGTCCTAGAACGGTCATATCAGTAGTCCACTTGTCGAACTCTTCTCTGACGTTGCTCTTCTGGCCTTGCAATTGGGTGATTTCTTCTTGAACCACAGATTGTTTGTTCAAGACTTCATCCTTTTGCTTAATCTTCTGGTTCTTCAAATGTTCAGTTTCCTTGAAGATCTTGTTCTTTTCCTCGTTGTGTAATTGGTTTCTGTGGAAGATCTTCTTGACTAGGTTATTCTCACTGACATCAATCTTAGCGGCAGTTTCTCCCTTCAACTTCTCCATGGATTCGTAGATCATGTCGATTTCCTTCTGCAACTCATCGAGCTCATTGTTGTACTCAGCCATCTTGTCGTTGTATTTGACCTTCTCGGTCTTTCTGAAGTCCTTCAACCAGCGTCTGTGCTTCGATTCGTCGTAGACAACTTTGTCGTAGACAGGCTTGGACATGTACCCGTACTCCTCTGTCTTTGCGATGATTTCAGGGTTTTCTGGGGTAGCAATTGGGAAGTCAAAGTTCTCCTGAGGAGGGATCACTGGGACGTCAGAGATAATAGGATGAGCTGAGGACAGGTTGTTGTCAGAAGATCTCTTGAAGAATCCACCTAGCTTGTTCTGTTTCTCAGGAACTTCCTGGTAAGGAACCTTCGGAGCCTTTTGGTAAGGAGCAGGAGTAGCAACAGTTAGGAAACTCTCGGTGTCCCCGGTAACTGTGGAAGCAGCTGGGATGGTAGATGCAGTGTCCTCGACAGTGTCTTCGGTTGTCATTGGTTGGGAGCTCTCGGTGGTCTGCATGGTGGTGGTTGGTAAAGCGGCTTCACCTTCTACGATTTCTTCTTCGACTTCGACTTCGACTGATTCACCAGTAGCCGACTGTTCTTGGTCAACTTGTTCTTCTCCTTCGTCTACAGGTGCGCCGGAGGCTTCTTCAAGGGCGGCGGCCTGCTCCATGGCTAGGGCGGAGCTCTTCATAATAGGAGGGGTGCTCTCCTGCTCGACTTCTGGAGTCTTTTCCTGCAAGTTTGGGGCCTGGATGTTGCGGGCCTCCTTGATAGTGTCGTTATCACCCTCGACGTCTTGTTGGGTGCCCTCGATATCGGTGTCCTCGTCCTCGTCCTCGTCTTCGTCCTCGTCTTCGTCCTGCTTAACGGTCAAATCTCTGATCTCCTGACAATCCTTGAGGTACTGCAGCTTCTGTTCCTTGAGGTCCAGCTCCTTCAAGATGGTCTGCTGTCTCATCTCATTCTCTGTCAAGTACACTGGGAACCTGATGTCCTTGGCGCGCTTGGTGTCCTTGCTCAACGTCTTGTAACCGAGGTCGCGGGGATCCTTGTTGGCCAGCTCAGCAGTGGCACTCACCGTCGGGAACTTCTCGTTCTTCGCATTCTTATTGTACGCCGGACGGGACTTACGGAAAGTGTTACCCTCTTCTTGCACGTGATCATGCACTTCTTCATCGGAGGACGCGTCTTCTGAATCCGTGGAAGAAGAAGAAGACGATGCCGCGGCAGTGGTGCGGTTCACCGATGAGGCAGAAGAAGACGCTGAGAAGCGTCTTCTCCTATGCGAAGCAATGGATGGTGCTGCAGAGCCTCTGAATGGCGAGACGTATTCCTTATCTCTTAGCGTCTTGGTCAAGATTGATTTCTTAGCAACAGGTTGTTGCTCCTGCAACAACCTAGCAAACGGGTCGTCCCTCTTAAACGACATTTATGTTTGTTTTTTTTTGTTTTTGTTAATTATTGTTTTAATTTCTGATTTCAAAGAACCTAGCAATTGTTTATTTGTTTTATTTATTATTTTTTTTCTCAATAAACTCTATATATATAAGGGAGAGAGAGAGAGAGAGACAATCCCTGAAAATTAAATTAACCCTCTTCTTAAAAATCGAATAGCTTTTTCCCTTTCCCTTTCCCTTTCCCTTCTCTCTCCCCCTCACCAATTTTTTATTTTTTTTTGGTTTTCTTGGTTCGTTACCCGGGTGAAACTGGGATTGTTTGTTCTCTTGTCTGTTTGTACGTGCATGTCTCTGTTGTACAAATGTCTTGCACTCGTATTTGTACGTGTATGTCAGAACAACCGGCTCTATCGCACTGAACCGCGTTTGTCCCTCCCCTATATGCCAGTATATTACCATACTGTATTACTGTATTGTTATCGTATTACAGTATTACTATAGTAGTGTACTATATCGTAATACTGCATAGTATCGTAATACAGTCTTAGCTGTAATGCGCTGGAGATGTTTATGCAATTGCCGTGTCTTCGCTGTCTTCTCTTCTCAGTCTCTTTGCCTCTGCCTCTGCCCACTGTTCTGTGGGGTTGTAGGGGGGGGGGGGAAGAGAGTCGAGATGAGGGAAAATAGGGGAATGGAGCCCCTTATACCTCTTCGGGAAATCGTGTAAACATCGGAGATTCTTCCCTCCTGCCCTCCTGCCCTCCTGCCCTCTGCTGCGTCCATCTCTCTCTGTGGGAAGCGGTGGACACTCGGTGTCCCTCTGCACGGGCGACATCCCCTTTTTCGGACAAAAAACGTTTTTTCTTTGTTTATTTCGTTTGTTGGGCAATCGCCCAATGCCCAATTCGCTATTGAAGGCTGTTTTTTTCTGGGAGTGCGGGTGTTTGAGTGCGCACAAACCCAATGGGCCTTACTCTTTATAGTGGTTAATTAATATCAAAAAAAATCTTTTACTATATATAAAGAGTATTACTGCTCTTGTGAGGTGAAAGAAATTTTTTTTTCCTTCTCTCATTGAAGAGATAATAGTATTATATTAATATTAATATTATATACTACTACTAATAATAATAATAATAACTATAAATGCTTTCTGTTGCTGATAACTTGTTGCGTATTGTTAACGCTGTGTTTTTGATTATCTGTCTGGGGTTGACCTCCAGTTTAATTAACACGAGGAAGAGACACTCTTCCCGTGTCAACTACTGTCTATTCGCTGCCGCATGGGGTCTGGCCTCTGACTCCCTCTACGGTATCTTCGCTAACTTCTTCGAGATCCTGGCCTTCCCTCTCGTCCTGTTCGTCCTGGACTTCCTCAACTTCGCCTTCACCTTCACCGCAGGTACAGTGCTGGCTGTCGGTATCAGGGCCCACTCCTGTAAGAACCAGAGATACTTGGAGAGAAACACAAAGATTATCCAGGGCTCCGGCTCCAGATGTAGACAGGCCCAGGCCCTAGTCGCCTTCTTCTACTTCTCTATGGCCATCTTCCTAGCTAAGATGATCATGTCCATCGTATCCGTCGTATCCAACGGTGCATTCGGCTCCAAGATGAGAAGAAAGCACCACACCGAAGTTGGTGTCCCATCCATCTCCCAAGTTTAAAAAAACACCCAAAAATAAAATAAATAACTGAACAAGATTTTGTTTTGTTTTATTTTTGATACCCAAAGTGAAAAAAAAAAAATAAAATAAAACAAATCTCTTTACACACATTCCAAGAAATAAAAAAACCCAAATTTTTTTCTATTTTTTTTTATTAAAATTAAATAATTTTTTATATCTAATTTCTAATTTTCAATATCCTATCTGTCTTTTCAATTGAATTGGTTACTACTCTTCTTACATTATATTATATTATATTAAAGACTATATACATCGTTTTGTACGTTATTAACCCAAGGTGGGTATAAAATAAAAAATACTAAGTCCTTCCCAGGTTTAGTAGCAAGGTGTTGCTAGAGCCGCTGGAGTCGTCGTTGTGGGCGTGGTTGTTTGGCAAGTACGTGACGTTCTGTGCGTTGGCCAGCGTTTGTGCTATCTCCTTCGAGGCCTCTAGACGTCTGATCAGCAGCAGACCGTCACCGACCTTCGACAAGGCCTTCGAGATGTACTCGGCGGACTCAGCCTCACCCTCAGCACGGATAACGCTCGCTTGCCTCTCTTGCTCTGCTTTCTCCACCAGGAACCTGGCACGCTCGGCATCCTGCTGCGCGATCTGCTTCTGCTCAACGGCCTTAGTGAACTCGGGACCAAACGTCATGTGTGTGATGGAGACGTCCTCTAGCCTGATACCGAACTCGTTCGCACGCTGCGACAGCTCCTGGCGGATCTTCTGCGACACAATCTCACGCTGCGTGATCAGCTCAGCGGCGTCGAACTGCGCAACTATAGACTTCAACACCTCGTTACCAATAGAGGGCAGCACACGCTCGTCGTAGTCCAGACCCAGGTTCTGGTAGATCAGTGGCAGCTGCAACACGTCAGGACGGTGCAACACACGCAACGTCAACGACACCATCTGCAGATCCTTAGTACCAGTGTTCGTAGCAATGCTCTTAGGCTTCGTCCTCACATCATATATAATAGCCTTCTGCAGCCAAGGAACGAGGAAGTGCGTACCTTCACCAACAACCTCGGACTTCACACCCTTCAAACGGTCAAATATAACTCCTCGGGACCCACCTTGCACATCGTACATCGAGTACTGCAGCCCAGAAACAGCTACACCCACGGGAATCGCAATCTTCGTCAACACTCTGATAAATGGCTGTGACATGTTATTTTTAACTACCTTCGTAATGCTTTACGCTTATTCACAATGCAATATTTGGTTGGTCTTTGAAGTAAGCCTCTTTATAAAGTCCCCCTTTGGGTTTCGGGGGGTCTCTCGCCTTTAAGGCCCTTCCCTCTCTTGTGCGCCCTCCCAACAGAAAAAAAATTAGACATCGTTGCCAGAGACCAAGCTCATTGGACGAGGGGAAAGCATTAGGGTTTAAAGGCGGACTCACTTTCACCCACATTAGCTTATAACTCTAGCGTGCAACCCCCAAGTATGTCGAGGCTAGCTAAGGAGTTGGTCAAGGTGCGGAAGTTGGATCGTTTCGGCGCTGCTGGCGCTGCTGGTGCTGGCGCTGCTGGTGCTGGCGCTGCTGGCGGTGGTCGGGATGACTATGGATTTATTGTAGAGTTGGCACCTGTTGATGAGTCGGATCTGTCGCGGTGGTATGCGGTAATTGAGGGTCCTGCGGGTACGCCGTATGAGGGCCACAATTTTAAGCTGGCGATTGCGGTGCCTGCGGGGTACCCGATGGTGCCGCCGGAGTTCAAGTTTGAGGCGACACGAGATGGAGGGTTCAAAGTGCCTCCACACTGTAATGTGGACCGCAGCACAGGGGAGATATGTCTAGATATACTGAAACCCGCGGGCTGGACGCCGATATGGGATTTGCTCCACGTCACGCAGGCGGTATACATCTTGCTCCAGGAACCCGAACCGGACTCTCCGCTAGACGTAGATATGGCCCAGATCACTAGAAGCAACGACAAAGGAGCACTGTACGGTATAGTCAACTACTACCTGTCCTAGCCAGAACTTCAACAAACTAATGGGGGACTATTCCCATATATGATGCGAATACTGGTTACCCGGTACACTAAAAATAAAATTTGGGAAATTCGAAGGTTTTTTCATATGGCGGGGCGATGGCCTCTCTCGAAGTGACAGTCTTTCAAAGTTTTTTGACAGTACTATAGATATAATGGAGTTGTACTAAGTTAAGTTGTCTTGTTTTCAATATACTGTTAGCCAAGTAGAGAAGAAGGTGAATTGGTTTGGGCTATCCTAACTTCAGAAACAAAAGAAGATATAAAAATTAAAAAAAAGACAGAGATAGATGAGTAAGAAGAAGAAGTCAGGGAAGAACAGCAAGGGAACCACGGAGAAGATTGATTCTCAAGTTGTTCAGGAATATGATGCTGAAGTTGATGCTGATTCTACGGTGCGTGGGGTTATTAGGGCGATGAGAGATATGGATGTTGCAGGATCGGAGCAAGATGAGCTGGCGGAAGAGATGAAGAAACTTATGGAACGTGCAGAGGAGCTGTTCGTGAGTGATATCACTGATGTTTGTCTCTTTGAGCAACGGAATAAATATAGAGATATGACACTTGCTGAGTTGGTGACACTTGTGTTTCTCACTACTAAGGGGGGCAAAAGAGTTGTCGAGTTACTCACTGATTGGAACTATGAGGATATGAGGCCGTACAAGAATGTGTATGTCACTGATACAAGGGGTTATAGGGCTTTGACAAAACAGTGGAGTACAGATATTAAGCTGTTATGTTTGCTTCTTCAGTACCTTCTCAGTAACGAGAGTTTGAACTTTGAAATTAGTAGATTTGCCGACCCCAAATATAAAATGGCATTGAAAGAGTTCTTGCCGAGCGGCAGCTCGACACTGACAAATAAACTACTCCTGGATCCTGGATTCAACCTAATGGTGGAGTACTTACAATATTCACAGATAATCATACGGAGTTTATTACTCAATACATTGGAGAAGAGTGAGGACAATGCTACGCCAACGGCGAAAGAAGCAGTGAGGATTATTCGTGATTCTAATAGAGTAGTTGAATTCAACGGGTCGTATTTGCGATATTGTGCGCCATTCCACTCTGTTGGGACTTCTGAGCTGCAAACAGCTAACCCGATATTCAACTTCGTAACTAAGTTTTGTAATTTTCCTAGACCAGTTAACCAAGGTCTCTCCGTACTAAGGAGGCTTAATACTATAAAGGAAATTAGTGATGCAATCGAAATTGATAATTATAAATGGTTATATGGTGGAGCAAATGAACTGCCGTACAAGAAAGATATAGTTGATGATGAAATAGTGTATTCATTTGAGCTGGACCAAAATGGTATTTATGAAAATAAAAACGTTATGAAGATTACAGAACTAAGGCATGAAATACTCTTCAGGTATTTAAATTTGGATAAACCTAATATACTCTCAACGGATCTAGAAATTCATTTTAAACTGCTTGCTGGTCTGGTTGATCCTCTGACTCAGCCGAGTCCCACAGATAGCCAGATAATCTCAATTGACCAGGTATATCTTATATTCCTAGGTCTTTACCGTTCAATTACTATACTTCATAAACCTATCGTGAAAACTGAGGATAAATTTATGATGTGTATGAACTTGATGAAAATTGTCAAAATGACAACTGTTAAGCTTCTATGTGATGATTACGAAAAATTACAAGATATTGAAAATTTCGAGGACAGCGAGGATTGGAAGAAGACTATTGACCGATGGGTACCGAAAGATCTCAATACACAGGATTTAGAGTTGCTCTATATGATTGATATTTTGTGCGTATACGCCATCTATAAGACTTATGAAAATCAACCTTTGGGCAAAAACCCTTTTCTATTCGACCTATATTACCTTTGGAAATGTCTCTCCAAAATTGTTTTTCTTGGATTACAAATTGATAGGCTCGAAGAAGCTGAGTCAACTTTTGAGACTCCATTACTAGTTAGAGCTACAGTTCGTGGGTGTTCAGCTCTTCGTTCTGTTCTTGCAACGATACTAAATGAAAGAGTTGATATTAATGAACATGACTTCAAACATGAATCCTTTAATACATTTATGTCTCCACACGGCAGAAAACTTTGTAACGGTGCTCTTATCTCTGATATGCGCACTGTCATAAAATCATTTATAGAGAGTGGAATCGAGCTCGATGATATAACTAATTTGTTGGTGGACTTAACACCTGGTGATCGGTTCGACGAAGACATTGAGTACATGTTCGATTACGAATATGAGGATTATAATGTAGTATCAGACACTGAAGATGAGGATATTAGTGGAGAAGATGAAGAGGATAAGAACAACACGACTGAAATCCATAGAAGGTGTAACTGTGTTTTTGAAGATGATAAGATAATTGAAAACTCTGATAAATTGAGTCTAGAAGATAAATCAGATAATTCGAAAAGAAATGATGTGACCAAATTGAAATTCTCCTCTACTCCCGATCCTTTTGCTGTAAGAGCACGTAGCTTTTTTGATTTTAATTATGGTGGAAAGGATTGGAGAGATATTCCTAGAGGTGAGAATTTATATTATAATCCGGATTACGTTTTCCTCGGCAATGTTCATAAAGATACATTTGTTAAATTTTTTGAACGTGCTACTACAACGAAGTTAGAAACTGGTACAGCGAACGTTTTGTTACTTTGTGTGGCTTCATGTATTAAGGAGGAACAAGATTATATGATTATACATTATTTACCTGGAACTTCAGTTCCACACCCGAAAACTGCAGATGAGAAAATACTCTCCACAGATGAATTGTATGAGATCATTAGTGCTGAAAAAAAGTTTGAGAGACTACTTTACTATAATAATGAATTTGCATGGTGCTTAATGGATGAAATGCTAATGATCATTGGTTATAGAAGGGTACTGATTTGGTTCATTACTCATTTGAAACTAAATCATACTGTAATACATTATATATTTGAATTGGTGATGGGATACCGCTGTGGGGGTGTTAATAGTGAAGGGAAAGAAGAGGTCAATAATGGTGAAGAGGTAGTGATATCATTGTGCGATTTTTCGAGGCAAGGTACTGTAATACTATCTGAAATTGAAACTCAAATGCTACTTCAAGAGTTTTTCCTGAATGCAGCGGTAACTCTTTCGGACAGAACCTTTGAATCTAATTCTCTTGACTCTCCTTCTACTGTATCTAACAGTGGTGGGCAGATTACTGAGGATGATGATAGTGATGATGGATATGTGTCTTCTTATGCATTAGGCCTAGTTGGCCTGATTTGTACAATGGTAAAAAGTCTCATTAGTGCTAAAAAGTTAGACATCACAAAGAGTGAAAATACAGTTGAACTTCAAACCTTCCTGTTGAATTGGATCTCATATCTACCCGCAGCCAAAGAGCTCTATTTTGAGATGAAGGAAAACGTACAAGATTCACCTCACGAGGAACCTAAACTGGATAATGAAGAGAATGAGGATGGTGTTGAGCAGGCAATGGTTGGTAATGATGTTAACGAATTACAATCAGATGGTCCAATGCTCGAGACAGATGGTAAAGATGCCCTTGAAGTGCTTTACGACTTCCTCGATAACAAACCTAAAATACCAGCTGAATACCTCAATAACAATACAAGAAAGATTATTTATAGGGGAGATAAAATACTACCGCTCCAGGAATCCGAGAAACCCATACCATTCTACCAGCTATTCGAAGACTTCCAATCAGAGCATGACCTAGATTAGAACATACCTATTAAGTAGTTAGATATAATTGCATAAAGCCTAATTCATAAGATGCCAACTGTAAAAAATATAAATATAAAACATGAATATAATATTGTATTAGATAGTCACGTGTTTATGATCACGTGACTTTTCATCGCCCTCACCGCGCTTTAAGGCGGTGGCAAAACGAGAGCGAAGGGATTTGTAGCAAACTAGCAAGGGCTAACCTATTCAAGTGGACTGGCTGCGTGGAGGACAAAGGTAGAACACAAATCAGTACAGATTGGCTCAATTGAAATTAGCATTAAACTTTTAATTGCGCACTGATTGATAAGGCCAGGATTCACTCTCTATAAACAAGAACTGAGTACTTCCTAAAGGTATTTAAAGGAAAAATATAAACGAAACATTGGATTTTAAGATAAAAACATGGGTTCCAGAAGATACGATTCGAGAACTACCATTTTCTCTCCTGAAGGGCGTCTATACCAAGTTGAGTATGCTTTGGAGTCGATTTCCCATGCTGGTACAGCCATTGGTATCATGACTTCTGAAGGTATCGTACTCGCTGCTGAACGTAAGGTGACCTCTACATTGTTAGAACAGGACACATCTACAGAAAAATTGTATAAACTAAATGATAGAACGACAGTGGCTGTTGCCGGTCTTACTGCGGATGCTGAAATTCTTATAAATACTGCTAGAGTTCATGCACAAAACTACTTAAAGACTTATAATGAGGAGATTCCAGTGGAGATGTTAGTTAGAAAATTGAGTGACATCAAGCAAGGTTACACACAATATGGTGGTCTAAGACCTTATGGTGTCTCGTTCATTTATGCAGGTTATGATGATAGATATGGATACCAATTATACACCTCTAATCCTTCCGGTAACTATACAGGTTGGAAAGCTATTAGTGTTGGTGCCAATACCTCTGCAGCTCAGACTCTTCTGCAGATGGATTACAAGGACGAGATGAAATTGGATGAAGCCATAGAATTAGCATTGAAGACCTTATCAAAAACTACAGACAGCAGCGCGTTAACATATGACAGACTGGAATTTGCTACCTTGAAAATGAAAGAAGGTACTGAAGAGATCGAACAAAAAATATTTAAGCCAACAGAAATCAAGGAGCTTCTGGTAAAGACAGGTATATCCAAGAAGAGCGATGATGAGGATGATGAGATGTCTTGATTTTTCAATGTCATGCTACGTAACTTGTATAATGAAAAATAACAAAAATAAAACATATTATATGTATCTAAAAGAAAGTATCATGTCACCATAGTTAATGTATTTATTTTACAGAATGGTATACAGATAACGTCATAAGAGGCTATATATTTCAAGAGCGACTTATTGAGTTGAAAAATCAAAATTTATATTTTGGCATTAAAATAGCCCATAATTATATATTATATCTATAAAATACTAATGAAAGAGAAAAACATCAACGAGAATTAAATTTTAAGCAATACATGCAAGTTCACAAATGTCGTTTATTTGCGAAATGCAGTATATCTGAAGTAAAATGCAAATATTAACCCAAATGAAAATCGAAGCATTTAGATTATGGAATACCCTTGTATATTAATTAAGTGTATCAAAAAAGGAATTAAATTCTTAAGAGTCCCACAACCAATCACATTTTTATGCTTCGAGTACATTATTGTACATTACCATGTATAAGAATTTATTTGTTAATTAAATTAGAATTATTGTCTTTTTCTGACAATTTTGAGTACAAATACTCAGCGTAATAAATCATCTGATTAGAAACCTTCCACGGTATCAATGGAGTAATCCTTCTTGGAAAGCTTATGTCTTAGGGTTTTACCGTAGTAGAAGAAACCAAATGGCAATAAAATCATAGCAGTAGAAATGAAAGCCAATAACCAACTTGCCCATTGCAATCCTAATTTGTGGTACATTTGAGGAGTGAATAATGGAAATGCGGCACCACCAGCAGATCTCAAGAAAACCTTTGTAGCCAATGCACTTGAGGCATATTGAACGTAACAATCAATGATATAGTTATTCAAAGAATAGTAGATAAGCACCATACCATAACCGAAGGCTAGACCAGAGGAAGCTGGACCTACCCAAATAATATGCTTATAAGATGTGGCACCAAGGATCCATAGGGCAGCAGCAGCGAAAGGAGCACCGATCATAGCACCGACTAAACGATCCTCTGGAGTTGGTTTTCTCTTCTTGACCATTTGCAAATATTTATTTTCGCACCAGAAAGTGGTAGCAAGAGCCATAGTTGCACCAATTAGAATTGGAATAAACATTAAACCAATCAAGTTATCCTTGTAACCATATAATTCACCAAAAACGACAGGGAAAGCAAAGAAGAAAGCGTACAGTAGGGAGTAAATTAGGCAAACGTAGAAACATGTCAAATCCAGGACAGGTTCTGTTACAGCGAAATACAAAGGTCTAATTAGACAAGCTTTCATCATCTCATTCACAGAGATACCTTGGGCTTCTTGTTCTGTCATAATCTTTGGATTACCAGTTTCCTTTCTCAATTTAGAGGCACGTCTCTTCAAGATGACTGGGGCGTAAGTCTCTGGAATAAAGGCAACAATTATCCACATAACACCTGCAAAGGCCATGTTAAACCAGAAAATCAGATCCATTCTCCTAGTACAGACAGAGACAAAACCATTGACCAAAGGCCCGATGATTGGGCCTGTGTATGGAGCGAATGCAAAGAAAGCGATGGCTCTACCTCTAGTTTCACTTGGGAACATATCAGCAATGGAACCACCGACCAGACACAAACCTGAGGAAGAGAAAACACCACAAAGGAATCTACATACCAGAAGACCACCTAAGTTTGGGGATAAAGCACATGGAATGTTGAAAATTGTGTACAAACCCATAGAAATGAAGTATGCAAGACGTCTACCATATAAATCACTAACTGGAGACCAAATCAAAGGACCTAGGGAGAAACCGATAACCATCAGGGAACACGACAGGATAGCAGCTTCAGAGCCGACGTGGTATTTTTCTTGAACAGTGAATAAACCACCTGTGATACAGGCGGAACCATAAGCGACACAGATAACCAGGATCGAAAGGACAATAGTGTACATCCAACGGATCCATAGTGGCCAGTTGTGTGGATTTTCTGGGTCGTTAGTAACAAAGGTGACGAACTCGATGTCAGGGTCAAGTTCTGGTTGTTCCTCTGATTTAGAGTTACCACTATAGGTCTCTTCTTCATCTTCTAGCTCTTCTTTATTGGAGGAATTGTGTGATGGTGTCAAAACCGCACTGCGACGGGAGGTAGTTCTCTCAATCTGTTTTGTCCTGGACCTCGAGATGGCTGTTGAAGTTCTACCTAGCGACTGTAGAGTGGCTACAGGGACCAAACCAGTTGGTGTCTCCATTGTGTACTCTTCTGGGAAGATAGCGTTCTTTGTAGTAGTTTGTGGAGCGTTGACATCCGGCACTGGGGCATCGTGAGTCATACCCATCTCCTGCAGAGATTTCACGGTCTCTGTACGGGTCAGACGTATACCATTCTGTTTTTCATCACTAGGAATATACTGTTTAGGTTGTTGCTGAGACTCAACGTCCAGCTCACTATTTATCGACTGAGAAGTCTCAGAAGAAAACGAAACCAAAGAATTTTGATCCATTATTATTATTTTTTAATTATATTTGGAGTATTTTTTAACAGTTTTGGTTATCTTTCTTTGTTCTTGCAATCAAATTAATCAATTAACATTTATTGGTATAGCCCTTATATATGAAGGGATGATGAAATTGGGCTTATTATGAAATTTTTCACTTTTCTTTCTTTCTTTCTTTTTTTTTTTGGGTTAATTTATAGTATCGCCCTACAGAAAAGAAGATCTGTTACCTTTATTTGCACAGACACATCCGTAGACCCTTTGTCCAACACCGAACCAGATCACTATAATATATCAGCTGCCATTATAAGATTGTTGTGCGACTGTTTCTGAGTGGACATCATGATTTTTTCCTATAATTGAATCGATATCTGCTATACTAAAGGCAGTTATGAAGCACAGCAACGCTGTTTTCTAAGCAATCGATGTTAATAAAAAGGGTTTTTCCGGAAAAAAGCATAGAAGTTCAAAAAGACCTCGGAATCACAGGCAAAAAAAGAAGAATCAAAGAGAGAGAGAAGCAGAGAAAGTACCGTAGCAGCAGATTAGCAGATGATGAAAGACCCAGCAGAGAAGCAACAGAGAGTGCGTTGTGATAGATAGAAAGAAATTGGAAGGGGGAACCACTTTCCGCAGTGAAACCGTCGTGGGAGCAACAAAATGAAAATAAAAATAAATCGCGCGGAGTGGAA
The DNA here is from genome assembly GCF_045282275.1 of Nakaseomyces bracarensis. Taxonomy (NCBI): domain Eukaryota; kingdom Fungi; phylum Ascomycota; class Saccharomycetes; order Saccharomycetales; family Saccharomycetaceae; genus Nakaseomyces; species Nakaseomyces bracarensis. The sequence goes on from NW_027263966.1 coordinate 115,956, forward strand.
AAAAATAATCAATCATAGAAAAAAGAAACCCAGTGAAGATAACGCAGGACCAACCGATGAAATACCAAAAAAAATAAAAAGAACGCGGGTTAAAAGAGTTTGAATGGGGTGTGTGGGAAGAGGATGACTATCTTTGTTAAGATTTGTACTGGATGGAAAGCCAAAAAAAAAAATGTTAGACTCCGAAGATGAGTTGCGGTAATTAAATTATATAATATCAAACAACTACAATAAAACAACATATTAACTACGCTATCAACAAGTACAACTGTACTAAACGAATCAAGCAATACTGTGAGGTAAATTATAATACATATACATTCTCCGTAAAGAGAAAAAAAAAAGCACCGCCCCCAGATCGGTAAAATAAATGTTGATATATAAATCCGGGTAATATAAATTGTGCATAACTTAGTACGTAATCATGTGATTGACGCGGGTTTGCTGTGATAATTTCATACGAAACATTTAACGTGTTTAGGTGTTGGGACATACTTGTCAAATGCCCAAAAGCTGAGATGCTCATCGGATTGTTTAACTAGGGTTATTCTTTTTTTTTTATTTGATATCTTTGTATTTCTTGTTGATTACAAAGGTAATTCTTCAGAACGGAATCATTATTAAGTTAATATGTCGCGGAAGGACAATGAAGTGAGGAAGTTGATGGAGTCAATTGCGCCCTCGACGGCGCACCAGATCAAGTCCTACTATATGAAATACGTGCAATGGTGTGAAGAGAGGAATTTGATCCAGTTAGAAGAGGAGAATGGGGTACGATACGACCAGCTTCCCTTGTCACCAAAGCTAGTGCATTGCTTCATACTTGAGAAAGTAGTACTGCTTCCTTCAGCCATATATAGTCTACAGGAACTGAAAAACTATATTGATTCGTTTTTATTTTTGAACAAATTGTGCTCGATACATACTGGGGAAGAATCAGGAGCATTGTTGGAAACATACTTGGCGAACGTATTCAAATTGCACCAAAGATGGCATAGTATCTCAACTGGTGGATTGCAGACGAGCGTAGTAACGAAATTGATCAAAATATCACTTAACATGTGGAATCCAGCAACCACTGAACTCTCTGATAAATATTTCAAGACAAGTATGGAGAAGTTAAGATTTTTAACGGATTTTCATATGTACAGCTACCTCAATTGGAGTTACAAAGAGAGAGCCAGCTTGAAGTTATCAAGTTTTACTACTACATCTGATGGGAAGGGACTACTTATACGTGATTGTGGGGCTAATAAGATACGCGGTGTCTTACTGCCGCAGGACTGCCCTTTAATCTGCCCATTGACTACACTAGCTGCATATTTCTATCTTCGTTTCTACGGAGTAAAACCGGTTTATAGAGGAGACGGCTTTCCCAATTTGCTAGGCGATTTCAATCTACCATTGATTAGAGGTAAATCTTTGTCTGATTATCCAAAGGAGGAAACTCTGAGTAACTACTATTCAAGCGTATTTAAGTACTGCTCTTTAGGTTACAAGAGAAGAGTATACTTTAATGCCATCCCAGAAAACAAGAACGAAAATTTTGACGTAAATTATCCGGAATCTTCTGAAATTGACCCCCAGCAGGCTAATTTGGTTGATTTCGATGAAGTATTCCCTGATGACATTCCAATTGACTTTCGCCAAATTCTTAACGTGAAGACTCCCCAAGTCGATTCTCAGAATTATCAGCCCATATCATCAAGTAATCCAGATATTCATGAATTACCGCCTAATGATTTATTGGTACAGGTTTTCCCTGAGATTGAAGAATACAAAAGAGAGAATTATAATGAATTATCAAAGGGAGCCCAAGATTTTTTGAAAGTAATGGAATTATTGAGGAATACATTCGTTTCTAATTTGCCGTGGATATATAAATTCTTTCCAGACCATGAACTATTCAAAGATCAATCGAATCTATTTCAAAACTCAGACTTTCAAATTTTTATCAATGAAAGGATCTCGCACATTTTGCATCCATCCTCTGAGTTTTCTGGTAATGAACATATCCCCCCTATTCTACGATCTTTACCAGGCTATCATTCCAACTCTTTAGATCAAAATGGCATATTTTCATATCTCGTCGAACCCAATTTGATGGTAGAGATAAAACCTGAGAGTACACAATCTGAGATGACAGTGCAAAATAGCCCTTCTATGCTCGATCCTAGTATAAAATCGGAAGTTCAGTTCACACCAATCTCAGATAGCGCAGAGAGGATAAAAAAGGAATCCTTCAAATACATCCAATTTCAAACACTTTCGAACGTTAATCTTATTATTGATTTCCTTGAGAAGATATTCGAGAAGCTAGAAATGAAAAGGTCAACCAGAGAGTTTGTAATAAATAAAATTGAGGTGCTCAGAAAAACCACGAAAAATCGATTGAATTCAGTAACTCCCGAGGAAATTCTAAAGTACTTTGAAGATATTCTTGGAGAAAAAGAAGGTTTGCGAATTGTATCGCCGAATGAACGAAGAACAATTGATGCGAAGGAAACAAAGAATCCCATTAGTAATAAAGCTAATAAAGAGAAAAGATTTAGATTGTTGTCTATTGACGACGACGATTCTGATGACTCCGATAGTGAAAAATCTGAAGAAGACAAGAGCAGTAATGAAGACGATAGTGATAATGATAATGATGAAGATGAGGATGAGGATGGTGAAGGAGAAAATGTAATGCAATCAGAGCTTCGTACTATGATTGACGAGCTAGTCTCAACCAAAATTGCGAATCTTTTTGAGATAAAGATGGAGCAACTAGAGATGAAACTCGAAAATAGGATAGAGAAAATGGTTAATGAAAAAGTTGAGTCAATAATAGAGACAAAAATTAATAAAAGATTAAGAACTTTGGAGAGGGATACTCCACAACAATTCAAAAAACAAAAGAAAGAAACCATGGAGAATTCTTTTGTGAACAATTCTGTTACTACTGAATCAGCATCAACAAATGCTGTTGGTTACCCATTTAAGATGTCTCCTGGATTGAGCTCAATAGAAGAGATCATCCAGGAATGGTATACCCCAGACCCCAAACAAAATAACGAGTGCGTTCATTCTATGAACAAGAAATACAAGTCTAAGTGGAGATCTGGATTTGAGTCGCTGTACCGTGAGAGAAAACCCATTGTGGACTTCTTTATCTACTTAGTAAACGTAGAAAAGATCCCAAGACCTGACGCCATAAAGACGTGTTGGGAATTAAAGGAACAGAATAGTTATACCTTGAAACAACTCTCCAATTATCTCCGCGATTGGAAAGACAATCACGGCGCATCTTTTAAAGGATTATTATCGGAATCTAGCCACTAACTAATAATTAATATTATGAAAACCTAAAAGATTAGATCCACTACTGATACGGAGAAAAGTTAGCACACTATGAGCCCTCTTACCCATCATATTACTAGTATTATAATATGCAAACTAAAGATACCTAGAAAACTGCGTACCTGTAAAAAGTATCCGAGGTATTTTACGGGTGAGATGCTCATCTCTACAACATTTTCTGTGGTGACCCTTTAAACATTTTGTCAAATTCCAATGGTGCACAGAAAGAGCGGTACAAAAATCGTAATCCAGAAGTCCAAAAAAAAAAACTGCTCGAATACAAAAAAATTCGATGATCTGCAGACACATCGATTGAAATCCAAATGCGAAAAGGGGACAAGCATTCTTGGTTGTTAAGTGCGTACCTGACTTTCAAGTGTTTTTTATTAATTATTTATTGTTTTCTTGATTAACTTTTGAAAACGATATTCAAAACTTAGTATATTACGGATAATCATCATAAGAGAGTTGGTTTGAAGGACAACTTTTAAACAATAGTGAAAATTGCCGTGAGATTCAGAAGAAAAAAAATCAGAATCTAAGCAAGAGCATTGTGTTGAGTTGCTTACTTAATTTAAAAGGAGGAGGGAGAGAGGTCTTGGATAAATAAAGAAGAATATAGCTATATTACGCATAAAAGTCGTTAAAGTTTGAATATTACTTATTATAGGTCGAGATAGTCAAACTTAATTACAAATAACAAAAGTGCTGTTCACAGTACTGTTTGTATTTCTGTGAAGCCTTATTTGTTAAGAGAAAGTAACCTAATAACGGACCCGATAGGTGATCGGAAGAACCACTATAGACTAAGAAAAAGATCATGATAAGTCCTTTGAAACTAACTGTTTTAGTGAAACGAAGATTATTGGTATCTTGTTTGGCCGCACTTTCATTGTTATGGTTTTTTGTTTTACTATTTCCAAGAGATCGTAAAAATGACATTGATTTGAGTTCAGACGGTCTAGAAGATACTGAAGTGTGGAAAGAGTTTGTCAACGGGACAGACTATTCGATATTGCCACCTGAAGAAGTGACTGATGAAAATAAGTCTTTGAAAAAGCCCGGGGTGATACCAGATTATGTCATTGATCACTCTCCATTAATGCATTTATATAGTGACGAAAGGTATTGGCCAGCAGATTTCTCAGAATATGTGACATATTTCAGTTTACTTCATGATGACGGTTCAGAAATTCTAGATAAAATATACTCCATAAATGATCTGCATGAGACTTACAATGTCACGTTCAAGAACGGTACCACAGCAATAGTTGACACTGAGGATGTATATATGACCTCCTTTGATGATTTTGATAAGGATCCTAAATGGTTGTTGGGATATAAACCAACATATGGAACGGGACACATCCAGAAGGCACCAGCTCTTGTTTTTGTTGTGGATAAGGGGAATGGATGGGTTGATGCATTTTGGTTTTATTTTTACCCTTTCAATTGGGGTCCCTATATAATGGGATATGGACCATGGGGGAATCACCTCGGTGATTGGGAACATACTTTAGTAAGATTCTACAAAGGTGAACCAAAATATTTATGGATGAGTGCACATGGTGGTGGTAGCGCATATAAATATGAAGCTATTGAAAAGAAGAAGAGACTGAGAAGAGTCAATGGACATCTAACAAATGATGTGATAGAAAGGCCACTTTTGTTCAGCGCTCGTGGAACCCATGCAAATTATCCATCTGTGGGACAACATGCACATGATGTTCCATTCTTTTTTATGCCATTAAGCGATTTTACAGATCGAGGGCCACTTTGGGATCCAGCTTTGAATTTTTATGGCTATACTATAACCACCGGAAACGAAATTACAGCAGCAACTGAGAGGACAAAGTCGAACTTGGGCATTGATTGGCTATTTTTCCAAGGACATTGGGGAGATAAGCAAATTCCCCTGAGTGATCCAAGACAAAAGTTCTGTATAGTACAATGGAAATACATAGGTGGTCCTAGAGGCCCTCTGAGAAAAAATCTTGATAGAGTATCGTTATGTCAACGATTTAAGTGGTGGAATGTTTGGGGCGCTTGTCCTGTAAGAAGAATGATTAAAAATGGTGTAGGATTGGATGCGGAAAGGAATGATTTCTTAGGTGATAATTGTGGTGTTCTTCTCTATAAAATAAGACCAAAATGGTTGCGCTCAATTCTGAGACTCATCACATGGAGAGGATTTTTATGCTTTGTTATGGATAACTTCACTGGATAAAGTACTAATTTCTAATAGATGATAGATAATTTACCTGGCTCCTTCTATATGTAAGAATGATCATTGTATAACTCAAGTAGCCCAATTTAAATTGTTGTCATATATTTTTTTTCTCGTTTACAGCGTATCAATAAAAAGAATCTTTCTAAAAGATTCTAGTTTCAGTATTAATTGTGGTTGTTAAAGCAAAAATATATATTCATAATGGTATATAACTATTTAAGAACTTTTAAGTAAAGTATATACAGTGAAGTTTGGTGAAAATAATACTACATAGAGCCTATTTCTAAAACAATCGTATGATACGGAATTATGAGAAAAAGTTAAAAGAACAGAAATAGTAACGTAATTATACCGATCAATGACGGAGATAGCATGACACCTGATCCGCTAAAAGCATGCATGGTACTAGATGCAATTGGATAGCTTGATTGTATTAGAGGGCTTCCTGGTTTAGTAGATGTATATACAGAACCTTCTGTCGATTTTGATTGCTTTGTGCCCTGCGATGGTGATGAATTCAAACTTTCCGTTGAAATTCCTGCCACTGACTGGATGATAAGGGCTGTGCTTGTTTCTGATACTGGTACTGTTAAAGTATTTGTGCTAACAATTTGACTCTGTTTGGAATTAGAAGGCACTTTGCTTGTCGCCTGCTTTGTGGAAGTTTCTACAACTGATTGAGTCCTTATAGAAGATTGAAAGTCAGATGAAACCACCGTTGGAGAAACTGAGATAGATTTTGTGCTTGATATTGTTCTATTACCAAATGTCCATTGGGTGGAAGTAACTGTCTCAACACTGGATGTATCAATCGATTCCATTGCTGAAGAGCTGATATTGCTTAACACAGTTGAAATTTGGTTAGACTTCGTCGATGAACTAATAATAGATGGTGGATTACTAGTTATTGATGAGTCAGTAATTGTTGATGCTGTAATAGTGGGGGATGAAGGCGGGGTACTTGTTGTCTTATTTGCTATAATGTGATAAATTGTTGTTGTCTGAGTAACTATTTCGCTATTATTTGTAACAGTTAGGTAATAGCTGATTATATCTTCCTCAACATAAGAGTCCTTAGTGATAGTGGTTGTAATAGGCAAAGGAGGTGTAAACGTTTTAACACTTGACTCGGTAATATAACCACCAAAACTATTAGTCGTTATATAATAAGTAATAACCTCGTAATGTGTGAGCCCGTCTCCTTGTTGAACTGTTAATGTTGTGGGTTGTGGAGCAGGTTCGAGAGAAGTAAAAACACTTTGTTCGTCAATCTGTACCCTATAGGCCTGGAGCGAGCTACTTGTGATGATACTACCAGCATCATCGGTAGTAATGAAGTAAGAAACAATATCAGTCTCGTAGTAACCTTCTTCATTGTTGGTCGTGTCAATGGTAGTAACTGGAGGAGGGCTATATACACTGCTGTTGCTGGCAGTGATATATCCGCCGTACTCATTCGTACTAATCCAATAACTTATCACTACATACTCAGTTACATTGTTGCCGAGGTCCACTGTTTCGGTGGTTGTTGGTGGGGCTGGGTTGAGCGATGAATGCGGAGCTTCAGAGTTAATATTAACTCTGTACTCCTCCAGTGAACTACTGGTAATAATGCTGCCAGCCGAATCGGTGGTTATAAAGTATGACACAATATCAGTTTCAATGTATCCTTCTTCATTATTGGTGGTCTCTAACGTTAGCACTGCAGGGGGACTATATACACTGCTGTTGCTGGCAGTGATATATCCGCCGTACTCATTCGTACTAATCCAATAACTTATCACCACATACTCAGTTACATTGTTGCCGAGGTCCACTGTCTCTGTAGTGTTTGGAGGTGGAGGGCTGAGCGATGTGTGTGCAGCGTCAGAGTTGATGTTCACTCTATACGCTTCAACAGAGCTACTGGTGATGATACTACCAGCATCATCGGTAGTAATGAAGTAAGAAACAATATCAGTCTCGTAGTAACCTTCTTCATTGTTGGTCGTGTCAATGGTAGTAACTGGAGGAGGGCTATATACACTGCTGTTGCTGGCAGTGATATATCCGCCGTACTCATTCGTACTAATCCAATAACTTATCACCACATACTCAGTTACATTGTTGCCGAGGTCCACTGTCTCTGTAGTGTTTGGAGGTGGAGGGCTGAGCGATGTGTGTGCAGCGTCAGAGTTGATGTTCACTCTATACGCTTCAACAGAGCTACTGGTGATGATACTACCAGCATCATCGGTAGTAATGAAGTAAGAAACAATATCAGTCTCGTAGTAACCTTCTTCATTGTTGGTCGTGTCAATGGTAGTAACTGGAGGAGGGCTATATACACTGCTGTTGCTGGCAGTGATATATCCGCCGTACTCATTCGTACTAATCCAATAACTTATCACCACATACTCAGTTACATTGTTGCCGAGGTCCACTGTCTCTGTAGTGTTTGGAGGTGGAGGGCTGAGCGATGTGTGTGCAGCGTCAGAGTTGATGTTCACTCTATACGCTTCAACAGAGCTACTGGTGATGATACTACCAGCATCATCGGTAGTAATGAAGTAAGAAACAATATCAGTCTCGTAGTAACCTTCTTCATTATTGGTCGTGTCAATGGTAGTAACTGGAGGAGGGCTATATACACTGCTGTTGCTGGCAGTGATATATCCGCCGTACTCATTCGTACTAATCCAATAACTTATCACTACATACTCAGTTACATTGTTGCCGAGGTCCACTGTTTCGGTGGTTGTTGGTGGGGCTGGGTTGAGCGATGAATGCGGAGCTTCAGAGTTAATATTAACTCTGTACTCCTCCAGTGAACTACTGGTAATAATGCTGCCAGCCGAATCGGTGGTTATAAAGTATGACACAATATCAGTTTCAATGTATCCTTCTTCATTATTGGTGGTCTCTAACGTTAGCACTGCAGGGGGACTATATACACTGCTGTTGCTGGCAGTGATATATCCGCCGTACTCATTCGTACTAATCCAATAACTTATCACCACATACTCAGTTACATTGTTACCGAGGTCCACTGTCTCTGTAGTGTTTGGAGGTGGAGGGCTGAGCGATGTGTGTGCAGCGTCAGAGTTGATGTTCACTCTATACGCTTCAACAGAGCTACTGGTGATGATACTACCAGCATCATCGGTAGTAATGAAGTAAGAAACAATATCAGTCTCGTAGTAACCTTCTTCATTGTTGGTCGTGTCAATGGTAGTAACTGGAGGAGGGCTATATACACTGCTGTTGCTGGCAGTGATATATCCGCCGTACTCATTCGTACTAATCCAATAACTTATCACCACATACTCAGTTACATTGTTGCCGAGGTCCACTGTCTCTGTAGTGTTTGGAGGTGGAGGGCTGAGCGATGTGTATGCAGCGTCAGAGTTGATGTTCACTCTATACGCTTCAACAGAGCTACTGGTGATGATACTACCAGCATCATCGGTAGTAATGAAGTAAGATACAATATCAGTCTCGTAGTAACCTTCTTCATTGTTGGTCGTGTCAATGGTAGTAACTGGAGGAGGGCTATATACACTACTGCTGCTAGCAGTGTAGAGTTTTCCATTCTCATCATCAGTAGTCCAGTAGCTGATGACTACATACTCGGTGACATTGCTTCCAAGATCAACAACTGTTGTTGTTGGTGAAGGAGCTGGGTCATATACAGTGCTAGCATTGATAACTGTGCTGCTGGTAATTATCTCTCCAGCGTCATCAACAGTAATGAAGTATGATACTATGGTATAGATGTGCTCATGATCGCCTTCTGTCTCGATTGTCGTAATCTGTGGTGGGCTATAAGTTCTGGTACCATTGGCCGTATAAAAACTTCCTTTGTCATCCTCGGTTGTGAAGTAACTAATAACCAAGTATTCGGTTACGTCATTTCCAAGGTCTACTATATCAGTCGTGGGACTAGGAGCACCAGAATGTATGACGGTTATTGTGGAGGTGGTGGTACCGATATCTGGATAACCATCTTTATCTGTCGTACTATAGTAGGAAACCTGTTCTTCGATAATTTCATATGGTTTTGTTATATTCACTGTAGTTGGTTGAGGTAAATCAATCATGTAAGTGATTGTACTAGTGGTTGAACCTGTTATATTATGCCCCTCAGAATCTTGAGTGGTAAAATAGGACACCAAATCCTCTTCTACCCATTTCCCCTTGTCTAGTGTGATTGTCATTGGTGGGGGGATAATCAAAAAGGTTTCTACTGGGACTGTGGTTGATGCCAGTATGGGACTACCGTTGCTTGCAGTGGTACTGTAGAAAGAAACAACTTCCTCTACTAGACGGTCATCGTATGTAAGTGTAAAGGTGGACTCGTCTGGGACACTAACAGATTCCGTCACTGTTGGGACATTGTACACGTAAATGTAGTACGGTGTTACATCACCATCCAGACCAGTGAACGAACTGGTGGATGAGGATATCAGCTCCGTACTGAGTACCCAGGTTGATATGTATGAGTTGACAGTAGTAGGGTGTGGTGTATATGTGCAGGCCTGTGGCTCGGTACAACTTGGGTATTGCCATATATACCCAGCCCAGTCGCTGTGTTTTGTACCTGAGGGATCGGTGAACCAAGCATTCAGTATACCATCAGCTAAAGTGTTGTAAAACGAAATTCTGATGGGGTAAGGAACGTCTTTGATCATGTATACCGTTCTATTAGGATATACCTTATCTGTAACAGTGATATCCCCCTCAGTCGCATCTGGCCATGTATCTACGGCACCACATGGGAATGTGGCACCGTTTCCTAGAAAGATGATAGCGGCGTCATCAGATCCTGTTAAACCGAAGGTATAATTACCTGAAACAGTGGGTACGAAATAGCCCACTAGTTCCACGATGATATAACTTGGGTATACGGTCAATCCGTAAAGGTTACTAATTATACCACCTATCTTAAAGGAAGGATTTGTAGTATAGGCAATTTGTGTTACTAGATTGAACGTACCTGGGTAGTTTAGTAATTCTTTGTATGTATTCTGTGCGATGAATGGCGAAAGTCTTGCTGTAGTAACTTTAAACCCTTGGGAGTTACGTTGAGCTGTTTGCTCTGGCGAAAACCCACAAACGTTATCAAACGTCACTGGATTCTTCGCCAGTGTCACTCCGAATAGTAACGATATGAAGTAGACAACCAAAGCTTTCATTTAAAGAGTTTTATTTGTTAGCTTTTCTTGTATTATATTATTCAAGTGAAATTAATTATTATTGTTATTATTGGATTAAAAATAAAAAAAAGGACTAGTTCTTATATTTTGTTATCTTTTTTTGATTTTAAATATAGGTGTATGATATAGATTTTTTGTTCTTGTGGAATTTTGTAGTAGTTATTTGATCTTGTTAGTACTTTGATCCTATATAAGTATATAAGTTATATAAAAAGTTTTAGTTTGTCATTTTGTATAAGCTTTTTATTTTAGAAGTAGGAATATAAGTATTCATATGTGCCTGCCCTTCCAACCGGCCGTAACGTCAATTTCTGTGTATTATCATAAGAAAATCCTTCTCGTTTCAGTTAATCAATATTTTTTTTTGTTGTTGTATTTTTTTCTTTTAGATTAAATTTTTTTTTTCAAAAACTCAATATATAGGCTAGGAGAAAGCCCTTATTTTGGTTTATCTTTTTTCGGGTCTTCTAAATAATGTAGATCTTTTCTTCTTTCATACATAACGTCCGTGCCGTTTTCCGTAGCAATAACCAAAAAAGTGAGATTTCAGATGCATTTTCGTTTGTTCCCGAAGAATGGCACGTACTAGTGCTATCGAAGAAGAAAACTATATCTTACACACTATTCTATGCTTCTCGTTCGATACTTCTAGTTCGATACTTCTCACTACTTCCATTCTTCTTTATTTCTTTCTTTTTTTTTTAGTAATTTCCACAAAATACCCCACATCCCCTCGTATTTCTCCAGTGCCTTCTCTGTTGGGATCCAAGAAGAAAGACCCTCTTTTTTTTCAGTTCTGTCATTGTCCGGGCCTGGACTCCCTTTTTTTTATCAAGGATTTTCTTTGTTTTCCTCTACAGCTTTATCTCTGTAATCCCCTTTTTTATTGATGATTTTCTTCTCACCAGAAAGAACCGCAGAGAAAGACTGCAAAATAGATGTACGGGCAACGGGCGTTATAACAATTTTTATGGAAAAAAGTACCTGGTGTGTTGCCTCTTTTTGTTGCTCTCTCATTGCTTTTGCAAACCCCTGGGCAAAATCCCGCACACAAAACCTCGTACACCAAGCAATAAAGCTATTAATTTGTAATATCAAAAAAAAAAAAAAAAAATCGTTTTATAGGAAGAATGGGAAAATACATATATAAAAAAAATAGCCCAAAAACGGTATTAATAAATAAATGAAAAACTTAGATTACTTCTCCTACCATCTCTACGACTTTTTTTATAAAAAGGTCTCTTTTCCCGTAGCCCTCTTCCCCCTTTTTATCGGGGTTTAATATATAAGAATTTCCACACCGTTTCCGGTGCTCTCGCTCCCCCCCCTTGAAGCAAGGATAATGCATTAATAATCTTTTTTCCCTAATCTTGCATTACCTCACTTAAGTATTATTATGTAGAGGCTAAGAAAAATAAACGGATATAACAGACTAAGGTAAAAAGATAACTCTTTACGAAATCGTAGAGGCAATAACAATGAAATGTGAAACAAGTAAGGATTTTCCATCAAAATTCTTAATATGTTGTGATATTATTGGTCAATAAAGCACTTTATGAGTGCCCTCTTTTGTTGAAGAATTAAATTGGTTCCATTCTTCTATTCTCTCTATCTTCTATTTCTTTATCTTCTATTATTCTATCCCTTGGTAAAGAAACAATTCCGATACATCTCTTCTTCACATACTTTAGAAGTATTAACAATGTTCATTGCCTCATTTCCATTCTCATGTCGGATATATAACAAAGCCGGGTAACATCATTTTTTATTTTTTGGTGTTTATGTTAAGTTATAGGACCAAAACATACATTACCTCAATAGTAAAGGAGTCAAATGGTCCAGGGCAATGATTAATTGTCAATAGAAAAATATTCTTGTTTTATTATTAATATTTTATTGACTATCTACAAATAATATCATAAAGTGATAATTGCACAGTTCATCTAATTACATATTTTGGTGTTTATTCCTGTACTACCGGTATTTGTCTTTGTAATCAGCAGATATTAAAAAAAAAACAAAAAATTAAAAATTCCGTTAACCGGCAAGTCACCTTTTTTTGAGGTCATCAACTGATGGTTAATCATAATTGAGGTTCAACAAAAAAAAGACAGACTCCGTATTAACGCCTCAATCACGTGCGAAACAGTAGAATATATAAGCTATATATAGAGATGTAGATATGTAATAGTTGTAGATTGATTCAAGATAGTTGTAGATTGATCCAAGACAGTTGTAGATTAATACAAAAAAAAAGAGCCGTAATTTCTCTAAAAAGAGATTGCCGTAAAATTCTTTTCTGGCTCTGTACATTTTAACATAATTTTAAATTCTTGGGTGTTGTTTCTACCCTCCTACCTCAAATACTGATTTCACTTCTTTACTACAATATTACTAAGATTAGATATCGTAAGTTAGTTACGTCATCGATCCTAATTTGTTTAACCCTCTAGAATGCATCTACTGATGTGATATTTATTTCTTGGTACAAATTTTTTTTATTTCCATCCCATAAAAAACTCTGCTCTCTCTGTCTCTCTCTCCTTTCTCTTACTGTCTTTCGAAAAAAACTCCCCCCCATGTGAATATAACTCAATACGGCTCTCTCTTTCCCTCCTCCCTTCTTATTCCCATCCTTATATCCTTGAAAGTTATTAAACCCGAATATGGAAAAAGCCGTATCTGTATCTGACTTGAAATGTTAAAGTTGCCTGTGAGAAAGCGAAGAGATCCAACAAGAAGAAAAACATGGGAAAAAATTCTGGCCCACGTAACGGAGTTTTTTATTTCTCCTTGAAAAATATCTTGCACATGATGCACAGACAAACACGGACAATGTAAAAAAAGGTAAGAACGCAGAACGCAGAACGCAGAACGCAGAACGCAGAACGCACAGCGCACAAACGCACAAACGCACAGCGCACCTCAAGTTAGATAAACTTAGAGATGTACGCTTTTGTCTATTACAGTTTCTGCTTGTTAAGCTATATATTGAATCCAGACAAATGCCGAAGAGTTAAAAAGGAGCCCAAAAAAATATAAATACATAGAAGCACAGACGCACGCGCGATATCTTTAAAAAGAAGCTTTTTTTTGTGGTTCCTCCGTTATTTTCTGTGTTTGTTTTTTTGAGATTTTCCCGTGGCGGAAAAAATTTTTTTTTCTATGCTTTTGAGGAAATCAGTTGATTTTGACTTTCCCGGATGCGCCCCTTGTGTGTTAATATAAATACCCATCTCTAAGCTATATATGAAAAAAAACTTGAAAAGTTTTTTTCTTGACAGGGCAAACAACAACTACAACAACAACTATAACTATTACTATAACTATTACTATAACTATACCTATATTATAATAACTAAAAAAAAATTCAATAACTGAAGACAATATTTTAGTTTCTTAAAATTAATAAAAGGAAAAATTATAATAATACAGATATAAAGACTAAGGATTAAATATCAAAACAAGAAGAAAACTAATAATACCCAAACAAATAACCAATACAACTACATATAATAAACAAATAATGAAACCTTTGGTACTATTTTTCCTTCTATTTTTTATGGTTTTTGCGAAAAACCCAGTGACACTAGATACTGTGTGTTCGTTTCCAGCAGATCTGACATCACAGAGAAACTCTCAAGGGTTTAAAGTAACGACAGCGAGACTTGGGGTTTTCATAGCTCAGAATACATACAAAGAACTTTTAAACTATCCAGGTTCGAATCTCAACACACAGCAGGCCTACGGAACTAGTCCTAATTTTAAGATTAGTGGTTTCTTTAATAATATTTACGGGCTGACGGTGTCACCACTTTTCCTTATCGTGGAACTGGCCGGTTATTTCGTGCCCACCGTATCAGGTAACTATACATTTGGCCTTACCGGGTCAGATGATGCCGCTATTATCTACATAGGTAATTCAGCCGCATTCAGTTGTGGCAATGTAGATAACTGGATACTTCCAAAGGAGTCTCAAATAACGGTGACAGACTCACTGTACCCTAACAGAACTCTGTACATGATCAAAGACGTCGCTTACCCAGTGAGAATATCTTTCTACAACTCCTTAGGTGACGGTGTGCTGAACGCGTGGTTCACTGACCCATCAGGTACTAAGCACAGCGACTGGGCTGGGTATATATGGCAATACCCTAGCTGTTCTACATGTACATACAAACCACCACCCACATCAGTAAATAATTACACTTCAAGCTGGGTGTTGAACACTACACTGGTATCTACTTCAATTAGTACATACACAGGTATAGATGGTGTTCCATCGCCGGTTTACTACTACGTGTACGCCGTGCCGACAGTTACAGCTTCATTGAGTATACCACCAATATCTACAACTACGCACACTTACGATGATCACTTGGTGGAAGAGGTGATATCTTACTACAGCACCACCACAAGTAATGGTAGTCCAGTGACAGGGACTAAAACCATTCCACAGAGGACCTATTTAATTATACCACCACCAAAAACTATTACTACAAGTAAAGATAAATGGGTAGAAGAGGATCTGGTATCCTATTTCACAACGCAAGATTCTCAAGGACACAACATAACAGGTGTCACCACTAGTACAATCACATACACCATCGATATACCGCCTGCCATTACGGTAAATGTATCAAGTCCATATGAAATCATCGAAGAACAAATATCTTACTACAGTACTACGGATAAGAATGGCTATCCAGATATCGGAACCTCAACATCCACTATTACTATTATACATTCTGGCGCTCCTAGTCCTTCTACACATATAGTTGACCTGGGGAATGACGTTACTGAATACTTGGTCATTAGTTACTTCACCACTCAAGATCCTAACGGTGTTTTCTACACAGCTAATAAGACAAGCACTTACAGTCCTCCCTCTGTGGTCACGATTGACACTGAGAGTGAGCACGAGCACTTCCACACTGTTGTGTCGTACTACGTTACGGTTAATGAAGCTGGGGAGATTGTGACGGAGAGCACGGTGATTGATGCCAGCACGTCGTATGACCCTGCGCCCTCGCCCACGACAGTGAAGATTGACCTTGGTAACGGTGTTACTGAATACGAAGTGATCAGTTACTGGACGTTGAGCGATGAGAACGGGCACATTTTCACTACGAGTGGGTCTAGTATCTACAGTCCTCCCTCTGTGGTCACGATTGACACTGAGAGTGAGCACGAGCACTTCCACACTGTTGTGTCGTACTACGTTACGGTTAATGAAGCTGGGGAGATTGTGACGGAGAGCACGGTGATTGATGCCAGCACGTCGTATGACCCTGCGCCCTCGCCCACGACAGTGAAGATTGACCTTGGTAACGGTGTTACTGAATACGAAGTGATCAGTTACTGGACGTTGAGCGATGAGAACGGGCACATTTTCACTACGAGTGGGTCTAGTATCTACAGTCCTCCCTCTGTGGTCACGATTGACACTGAGAGTGAGCACGAGCACTTCCACACTGTTGTGTCGTACTACGTTACGGTTAATGAAGCTGGGGAGATTGTGACGGAGAGCACGGTGATTGATGCCAGCACGTCGTATGACCCTGCGCCCTCGCCCACGACAGTGAAGATTGACCTTGGTAACGGTGTTACTGAATACGAAGTGATCAGTTACTGGACGTTGAGCGATGAGAACGGGCACATTTTCACTACGAGTGGGTCTAGTATCTACAGTCCTCCCTCTGTGGTCACGATTGACACTGAGAGTGAGCACGAGCACTTCCACACTGTTGTGTCGTACTACGTTACGGTTAATGAAGCTGGGGAGATTGTGACGGAGAGCACGGTGATTGATGCCAGCACGTCGTATGACCCTGCGCCCTCGCCCACGACAGTGAAGATTGACCTTGGTAACGGTGTTACTGAATACGAAGTGATCAGTTACTGGACGTTGAGCGATGAGAACGGGCACATTTTCACTACGAGTGGGTCTAGTATCTACAGTCCTCCCTCTGTGGTCACGATTGACACTGAGAGTGAGCACGAGCACTTCCACACTGTTGTGTCGTACTACGTTACGGTTAATGAAGCTGGGGAGATTGTGACGGAGAGCACGGTGATTGATGCCAGCACGTCGTATGACCCTGCGCCCTCGCCCACGACAGTGAAGATTGACCTTGGTAACGGTGTTACTGAATACGAAGTGATCAGTTACTGGACGTTGAGCGATGAGAACGGGCACATTTTCACTACGAGTGGGTCTAGTATCTACAGTCCTCCCTCTGTGGTCACGATTGACACTGAGAGTGAGCACGAGCACTTCCACACTGTTGTGTCGTACTACGTTACGGTTAATGAAGCTGGGGAGATTGTGACGGAGAGCACGGTGATTGATGCCAGCACGTCGTATGACCCTGCGCCCTCGCCCACGACAGTGAAGATTGACCTTGGTAACGGTGTTACTGAATACGAAGTGATCAGTTACTGGACGTTGAGCGATGAGAACGGGCACATTTTCACTACGAGTGGGTCTAGTATCTACAGTCCTCCCTCTGTGGTCACGATTGACACTGAGAGTGAGCACGAGCACTTCCACACTGTTGTGTCGTACTACGTTACGGTTAATGAAGCTGGGGAGATTGTGACGGAGAGCACGGTGATTGATGCCAGCACGTCGTATGACCCTGCGCCCTCGCCCACGACAGTGAAGATTGACCTTGGTAACGGTGTTACTGAATACGAAGTGATCAGTTACTGGACGTTGAGCGATGAGAACGGGCACATTTTCACTACGAGTGGGTCTAGTATCTACAGTCCTCCCTCTGTGGTCACGATTGACACTGAGAGTGAGCACGAGCACTTCCACACTGTTGTGTCGTACTACGTTACGGTTAATGAAGCTGGGGAGATTGTGACGGAGAGCACGGTGATTGATGCCAGCACGTCGTATGACCCTGCGCCCTCGCCCACGACAGTGAAGATTGACCTTGGTAACGGTGTTACTGAATACGAAGTGATCAGTTACTGGACGTTGAGCGATGAGAACGGGCACATTTTCACTACGAGTGGGTCTAGTATCTACAGTCCTCCCTCTGTGGTCACGATTGACACTGAGAGTGAGCACGAGCACTTCCACACTGTTGTGTCGTACTACGTTACGGTTAATGAAGCTGGGGAGATTGTGACGGAGAGCACGGTGATTGATGCCAGCACGTCGTATGACCCTGCGCCCTCGTCCACGACAGTGAAGATTGACCTTGGTAACAATATTACTGAGTACGAAGTAATTAGCTATTGGCTAACACCTGATGCAAATGGTCAGATTTATACTGCCAGCAACAGCAGCGTGTACAGTCCTCCAGCCGTGACCACCACGGACACGACCAACTCCGAGGAGGCCTATGTTGAGACGGATGTGATCTCGTTCTTCATCACCACAGATGAGCACGGAGAGATCATCACTGACAGCCATGTTGTGCAGTCTAGATTTATGTACGACACTGACGCACTACACTCCTCTTTGAATCCTCCACCTCCTAACACGACGGAGACGATTGACCTGGGCAACAATGTGACTGAGTATGTTGTGATCAGCTACTGGTTGACGACCGACTCGTATGGTGGGTTTGTGACCGCCAGCAACAGCAGCGTGTACAGTCCTCCAGCCGTGACCACCACGGACACGACCAACTCCGAGGAGGCCTATGTTGAGACGGATGTGATCTCGTTCTTCATCACCACAGATGAGCACGGAGAGATCATCACTGACAGCCATGTTGTGCAGTCTAGATTTATGTACGACACTGACGCACTACACTCCTCTTTGAATCCTCCACCTCCTAACACGACGGAGACGATTGACCTGGGCAACAATGTGACTGAGTATGTTGTGATCAGCTACTGGTTGACGACCGACTCGTATGGTGGGTTTGTGACCGCCAGCAACAGCAGCGTGTACAGTCCTCCAGCCGTGACCACCACGGACACGACCAACTCCGAGGAGGCCTATGTTGAGACGGATGTGATCTCGTTCTTCATCACCACAGATGAGCACGGAGAGATCATCACTGACAGCCATGTTGTGCAGTCTAGATTTATGTACGACACTGACGCACTACACTCCTCTTTGAATCCTCCACCTCCTAACACGACGGAGACGATTGACCTGGGCAACAATGTGACTGAGTATGTTGTGATCAGCTACTGGTTGACGACCGACTCGTATGGTGGGTTTGTGACCGCCAGCAACAGCAGCGTGTACAGTCCTCCAGCCGTGACCACCACGGACACGACCAACTCCGAGGAGGCCTATGTTGAGACGGATGTGATCTCGTTCTTCATCACCACAGATGAGCACGGAGAGATCATCACTGACAGCCATGTTGTGCAGTCTAGATTTATGTACGACACTGACGCACTACACTCCTCTTTGAATCCTCCACCTCCTAACACGACGGAGACGATTGACCTGGGCAACAATGTGACTGAGTATGTTGTGATCAGCTACTGGTTGACGACCGACTCGTATGGTGGGTTTGTGACCGCCAGCAACAGCAGCGTGTACAGTCCTCCAGCCGTGACCACCACGGACACGACCAACTCCGAGGAGGCCTATGTTGAGACGGATGTGATCTCGTTCTTCATCACCACAGATGAGCACGGAGAGATCATCACTGACAGCCATGTTGTGCAGTCTAGATTTATGTACGACACTGACGCACTACACTCCTCTTTGAATCCTCCACCTCCTAACACGACGGAGACGATTGACCTGGGCAACAATGTGACTGAGTATGTTGTGATCAGCTACTGGTTGACGACCGACTCGTATGGTGGGTTTGTGACCGCCAGCAACAGCAGCGTGTACAGTCCTCCAGCCGTGACCACCACGGACACGACCAACTCCGAGGAGGCCTATGTTGAGACGGATGTGATCTCGTTCTTCATCACCACAGATGAGCACGGAGAGATCATCACTGACAGCCATGTTGTGCAGTCTAGATTTATGTACGACACTGACGCACTACACTCCTCTTTGAATCCTCCACCTCCTAACACGACGGAGACGATTGACCTGGGCAACAATGTGACTGAGTATGTTGTGATCAGCTACTGGTTGACGACCGACTCGTATGGTGGGTTTGTGACCGCCAGCAACAGCAGCGTGTACAGTCCTCCAGCCGTGACCACCACGGACACGACCAACTCCGAGGAGGCCTATGTTGAGACGGATGTGATCTCGTTCTTCATCACCACAGATGAGCACGGAGAGATCATCACTGACAGCCATGTTGTGCAGTCTAGATTTATGTACGACACTGACGCACTACACTCCTCTTTGAATCCTCCACCTCCTAACACGACGGAGACGATTGACCTGGGCAACAATGTGACTGAGTATGTTGTGATCAGCTACTGGTTGACGACCGACTCGTATGGTGGGTTTGTGACCGCCAGCAACAGCAGCGTGTACAGTCCTCCAGCCGTGACCACCACGGACACGACCAACTCCGAGGAGGCCTATGTTGAGACGGATGTGATCTCGTTCTTCATCACCACAGATGAGCACGGAGAGATCATCACTGACAGCCATGTTGTGCAGTCTAGATTTATGTACGACACTGACGCACTACACTCCTCTTTGAATCCTCCACCTCCTAACACGACGGAGACGATTGACCTGGGCAACAATGTGACTGAGTATGTTGTGATCAGCTACTGGTTGACGACCGACTCGTATGGTGGGTTTGTGACCGCCAGCAACAGCAGCGTGTACAGTCCTCCAGCCGTGACCACCACGGACACGACCAACTCCGAGGAGGCCTATGTTGAGACGGATGTGATCTCGTTCTTCATCACCACAGATGAGCACGGAGAGATCATCACTGACAGCCATGTTGTGCAGTCTAGATTTATGTACGACACTGACGCACTACACTCCTCTTTGAATCCTCCACCTCCTAACACGACGGAGACGATTGACCTGGGCAACAATGTGACTGAGTATGTTGTGATCAGCTACTGGTTGACGACCGACTCGTATGGTGGGTTTGTGACCGCCAGCAACAGCAGCGTGTACAGTCCTCCAGCCGTGACCACCACGGACACGACCAACTCCGAGGAGGCCTATGTTGAGACGGATGTGATCTCGTTCTTCATCACCACAGATGAGCACGGAGAGATCATCACTGACAGCCATGTTGTGCAGTCTAGATTTATGTACGACACTGACGCACTACACTCCTCTTTGAATCCTCCACCTCCTAACACGACGGAGACGATTGACCTGGGCAACAATGTGACTGAGTATGTTGTGATCAGCTACTGGTTGACGACCGACTCGTATGGTGGGTTTGTGACCGCCAGCAACAGCAGCGTGTACAGTCCTCCAGCCGTGACCACCACGGACACGACCAACTCCGAGGAGGCCTATGTTGAGACGGATGTGATCTCGTTCTTCATCACCACAGATGAGCACGGAGAGATCATCACTGACAGCCATGTTGTGCAGTCTAGATTTATGTACGACACTGACGCACTACACTCCTCTTTGAATCCTCCACCTCCTAACACGACGGAGACGATTGACCTGGGCAACAATGTGACTGAGTATGTTGTGATCAGCTACTGGTTGACGACCGACTCGTATGGTGGGTTTGTGACCGCCAGCAACAGCAGCGTGTACAGTCCTCCAGCCGTGACCACCACGGACACGACCAACTCCGAGGAGGCCTATGTTGAGACGGATGTGATCTCGTTCTTCATCACCACAGATGAGCACGGAGAGATCATCACTGACAGCCATGTTGTGCAGTCTAGATTTATGTACGACACTGACGCACTACACTCCTCTTTGAATCCTCCACCTCCTAACACGACGGAGACGATTGACCTGGGCAACAATGTGACTGAGTATGTTGTGATCAGCTACTGGTTGACGACCGACTCGTATGGTGGGTTTGTGACCGCCAGCAACAGCAGCGTGTACAGTCCTCCAGCCGTGACCACCACGGACACGACCAACTCCGAGGAGGCCTATGTTGAGACGGATGTGATCTCGTTCTTCATCACCACAGATGAGCACGGAGAGATCATCACTGACAGCCATGTTGTGCAGTCTAGATTTATGTACGACACTGACGCACTACACTCCTCTTTGAATCCTCCACCTCCTAACACGACGGAGACGATTGACCTGGGCAACAATGTGACTGAGTATGTTGTGATCAGCTACTGGTTGACGACCGACTCGTATGGTGGGTTTGTGACCGCCAGCAACAGCAGCGTGTACAGTCCTCCAGCCGTGACCACCACGGACACGACCAACTCCGAGGAGGCCTATGTTGAGACGGATGTGATCTCGTTCTTCATCACCACAGATGAGCACGGAGAGATCATCACTGACAGCCATGTTGTGCAGTCTAGATTTATGTACGACACTGACGCACTACACTCCTCTTTGAATCCTCCACCTCCTAACACGACGGAGACGATTGACCTGGGCAACAATGTGACTGAGTATGTTGTGATCAGCTACTGGTTGACGACCGACTCGTATGGTGGGTTTGTGACCGCCAGCAACAGCAGCGTGTACAGTCCTCCAGCCGTGACCACCACGGACACGACCAACTCCGAGGAGGCCTATGTTGAGACGGATGTGATCTCGTTCTTCATCACCACAGATGAGCACGGAGAGATCATCACTGACAGCCATGTTGTGCAGTCTAGATTTATGTACGACACTGACGCACTACACTCCTCTTTGAATCCTCCACCTCCTAACACGACGGAGACGATTGACCTGGGCAACAATGTGACTGAGTATGTTGTGATCAGCTACTGGTTGACGACCGACTCGTATGGTGGGTTTGTGACCGCCAGCAACAGCAGCGTGTACAGTCCTCCAGCCGTGACCACCACGGACACGACCAACTCCGAGGAGGCCTATGTTGAGACGGATGTGATCTCGTTCTTCATCACCACAGATGAGCACGGAGAGATCATCACTGACAGCCATGTTGTGCAGTCTAGATTTATGTACGACACTGACGCACTACACTCCTCTTTGAATCCTCCACCTCCTAACACGACGGAGACGATTGACCTGGGCAACAATGTGACTGAGTATGTTGTGATCAGCTACTGGTTGACGACCGACTCGTATGGTGGGTTTGTGACCGCCAGCAACAGCAGCGTGTACAGTCCTCCAGCCGTGACCACCACGGACACGACCAACTCCGAGGAGGCCTATGTTGAGACGGATGTGATCTCGTTCTTCATCACCACAGATGAGCACGGAGAGATCATCACTGACAGCCATGTTGTGCAGTCTAGATTTATGTACGACACTGACGCACTACACTCCTCTTTGAATCCTCCACCTCCTAACACGACGGAGACGATTGACCTGGGCAACAATGTGACTGAGTATGTTGTGATCAGCTACTGGTTGACGACCGACTCGTATGGTGGGTTTGTGACCGCCAGCAACAGCAGCGTGTACAGTCCTCCAGCCGTGACCACCACGGACACGACCAACTCCGAGGAGGCCTATGTTGAGACGGATGTGATCTCGTTCTTCATCACCACAGATGAGCACGGAGAGATCATCACTGACAGCCATGTTGTGCAGTCTAGATTTATGTACGACACTGACGCACTACACTCCTCTTTGAATCCTCCACCTCCTAACACGACGGAGACGATTGACCTGGGCAACAATGTGACTGAGTATGTTGTGATCAGCTACTGGTTGACGACCGACTCGTATGGTGGGTTTGTGACCGCCAGCAACAGCAGCGTGTACAGTCCTCCAGCCGTGACCACCACGGACACGACCAACTCCGAGGAGGCCTATGTTGAGACGGATGTGATCTCGTTCTTCATCACCACAGATGAGCACGGAGAGATCATCACTGACAGCCATGTTGTGCAGTCTAGATTTATGTACGACACTGACGCACTACACTCCTCTTTGAATCCTCCACCTCCTAACACGACGGAGACGATTGACCTGGGCAACAATGTGACTGAGTATGTTGTGATCAGCTACTGGTTGACGACCGACTCGTATGGTGGGTTTGTGACCGCCAGCAACAGCAGCGTGTACAGTCCTCCAGCCGTGACCACCACGGACACGACCAACTCCGAGGAGGCCTATGTTGAGACGGATGTGATCTCGTTCTTCATCACCACAGATGAGCACGGAGAGATCATCACTGACAGCCATGTTGTGCAGTCTAGATTTATGTACGACACTGACGCACTACACTCCTCTTTGAATCCTCCACCTCCTAACACGACGGAGACGATTGACCTGGGCAACAATGTGACTGAGTATGTTGTGATCAGCTACTGGTTGACGACCGACTCGTATGGTGGGTTTGTGACCGCCAGCAACAGCAGCGTGTACAGTCCTCCAGCCGTGACCACCACGGACACGACCAACTCCGAGGAGGCCTATGTTGAGACGGATGTGATCTCGTTCTTCATCACCACAGATGAGCACGGAGAGATCATCACTGACAGCCATGTTGTGCAGTCTAGATTTATGTACGACACTGACGCACTACACTCCTCTTTGAATCCTCCACCTCCTAACACGACGGAGACGATTGACCTGGGCAACAATGTGACTGAGTATGTTGTGATCAGCTACTGGTTGACGACCGACTCGTATGGTGGGTTTGTGACCGCCAGCAACAGCAGCGTGTACAGTCCTCCAGCCGTGACCACCACGGACACGACCAACTCCGAGGAGGCCTATGTTGAGACGGATGTGATCTCGTTCTTCATCACCACAGATGAGCACGGAGAGATCATCACTGACAGCCATGTTGTGCAGTCTAGATTTATGTACGACACTGACGCACTACACTCCTCTTTGAATCCTCCACCTCCTAACACGACGGAGACGATTGACCTGGGCAACAATGTGACTGAGTATGTTGTGATCAGCTACTGGTTGACGACCGACTCGTATGGTGGGTTTGTGACCGCCAGCAACAGCAGCGTGTACAGTCCTCCAGCCGTGACCACCACGGACACGACCAACTCCGAGGAGGCCTATGTTGAGACGGATGTGATCTCGTTCTTCATCACCACAGATGAGCACGGAGAGATCATCACTGACAGCCATGTTGTGCAGTCTAGATTTATGTACGACACTGACGCACTACACTCCTCTTTGAATCCTCCACCTCCTAACACGACGGAGACGATTGACCTGGGCAACAATGTGACTGAGTATGTTGTGATCAGCTACTGGTTGACGACCGACTCGTATGGTGGGTTTGTGACCGCCAGCAACAGCAGCGTGTACAGTCCTCCAGCCGTGACCACCACGGACACGACCAACTCCGAGGAGGCCTATGTTGAGACGGATGTGATCTCGTTCTTCATCACCACAGATGAGCACGGAGAGATCATCACTGACAGCCATGTTGTGCAGTCTAGATTTATGTACGACACTGACGCACTACACTCCTCTTTGAATCCTCCACCTCCTAACACGACGGAGACGATTGACCTGGGCAACAATGTGACTGAGTATGTTGTGATCAGCTACTGGTTGACGACCGACTCGTATGGTGGGTTTGTGACCGCCAGCAACAGCAGCGTGTACAGTCCTCCAGCCGTGACCACCACGGACACGACCAACTCCGAGGAGGCCTATGTTGAGACGGATGTGATCTCGTTCTTCATCACCACAGATGAGCACGGAGAGATCATCACTGACAGCCATGTTGTGCAGTCTAGATTTATGTACGACACTGACGCACTACACTCCTCTTTGAATCCTCCACCTCCTAACACGACGGAGACGATTGACCTGGGCAACAATGTGACTGAGTATGTTGTGATCAGCTACTGGTTGACGACCGACTCGTATGGTGGGTTTGTGACCGCCAGCAACAGCAGCGTGTACAGTCCTCCAGCCGTGACCACCACGGACACGACCAACTCCGAGGAGGCCTATGTTGAGACGGATGTGATCTCGTTCTTCATCACCACAGATGAGCACGGAGAGATCATCACTGACAGCCATGTTGTGCAGTCTAGATTTATGTACGACACTGACGCACTACACTCCTCTTTGAATCCTCCACCTCCTAACACGACGGAGACGATTGACCTGGGCAACAATGTGACTGAGTATGTTGTGATCAGCTACTGGTTGACGACCGACTCGTATGGTGGGTTTGTGACCGCCAGCAACAGCAGCGTGTACAGTCCTCCAGCCGTGACCACCACGGACACGACCAACTCCGAGGAGGCCTATGTTGAGACGGATGTGATCTCGTTCTTCATCACCACAGATGAGCACGGAGAGATCATCACTGACAGCCATGTTGTGCAGTCTAGATTTATGTACGACACTGACGCACTACACTCCTCTTTGAATCCTCCACCTCCTAACACGACGGAGACGATTGACCTGGGCAACAATGTGACTGAGTATGTTGTGATCAGCTACTGGTTGACGACCGACTCGTATGGTGGGTTTGTGACCGCCAGCAACAGCAGCGTGTACAGTCCTCCAGCCGTGACCACCACGGACACGACCAACTCCGAGGAGGCCTATGTTGAGACGGATGTGATCTCGTTCTTCATCACCACAGATGAGCACGGAGAGATCATCACTGACAGCCATGTTGTGCAGTCTAGATTTATGTACGACACTGACGCACTACACTCCTCTTTGAATCCTCCACCTCCTAACACGACGGAGACGATTGACCTGGGCAACAATGTGACTGAGTATGTTGTGATCAGCTACTGGTTGACGACCGACTCGTATGGTGGGTTTGTGACCGCCAGCAACAGCAGCGTGTACAGTCCTCCAGCCGTGACCACCACGGACACGACCAACTCCGAGGAGGCCTATGTTGAGACGGATGTGATCTCGTTCTTCATCACCACAGATGAGCACGGAGAGATCATCACTGACAGCCATGTTGTGCAGTCTAGATTTATGTACGACACTGACGCACTACACTCCTCTTTGAATCCTCCACCTCCTAACACGACGGAGACGATTGACCTGGGCAACAATGTGACTGAGTATGTTGTGATCAGCTACTGGTTGACGACCGACTCGTATGGTGGGTTTGTGACCGCCAGCAACAGCAGCGTGTACAGTCCTCCAGCCGTGACCACCACGGACACGACCAACTCCGAGGAGGCCTATGTTGAGACGGATGTGATCTCGTTCTTCATCACCACAGATGAGCACGGAGAGATCATCACTGACAGCCATGTTGTGCAGTCTAGATTTATGTACGACACTGACGCACTACACTCCTCTTTGAATCCTCCACCTCCTAACACGACGGAGACGATTGACCTGGGCAACAATGTGACTGAGTATGTTGTGATCAGCTACTGGTTGACGACCGACTCGTATGGTGGGTTTGTGACCGCCAGCAACAGCAGCGTGTACAGTCCTCCAGCCGTGACCACCACGGACACGACCAACTCCGAGGAGGCCTATGTTGAGACGGATGTGATCTCGTTCTTCATCACCACAGATGAGCACGGAGAGATCATCACTGACAGCCATGTTGTGCAGTCTAGATTTATGTACGACACTGACGCACTACACTCCTCTTTGAATCCTCCACCTCCTAACACGACGGAGACGATTGACCTGGGCAACAATGTGACTGAGTATGTTGTGATCAGCTACTGGTTGACGACCGACTCGTATGGTGGGTTTGTGACCGCCAGCAACAGCAGCGTGTACAGTCCTCCAGCCGTGACCACCACGGACACGACCAACTCCGAGGAGGCCTATGTTGAGACGGATGTGATCTCGTTCTTCATCACCACAGATGAGCACGGAGAGATCATCACTGACAGCCATGTTGTGCAGTCTAGATTTATGTACGACACTGACGCACTACACTCCTCTTTGAATCCTCCACCTCCTAACACGACGGAGACGATTGACCTGGGCAACAATGTGACTGAGTATGTTGTGATCAGCTACTGGTTGACGACCGACTCGTATGGTGGGTTTGTGACCGCCAGCAACAGCAGCGTGTACAGTCCTCCAGCCGTGACCACCACGGACACGACCAACTCCGAGGAGGCCTATGTTGAGACGGATGTGATCTCGTTCTTCATCACCACAGATGAGCACGGAGAGATCATCACTGACAGCCATGTTGTGCAGTCTAGATTTATGTACGACACTGACGCACTACACTCCTCTTTGAATCCTCCACCTCCTAACACGACGGAGACGATTGACCTGGGCAACAATGTGACTGAGTATGTTGTGATCAGCTACTGGTTGACGACCGACTCGTATGGTGGGTTTGTGACCGCCAGCAACAGCAGCGTGTACAGTCCTCCAGCCGTGACCACCACGGACACGACCAACTCCGAGGAGGCCTATGTTGAGACGGATGTGATCTCGTTCTTCATCACCACAGATGAGCACGGAGAGATCATCACTGACAGCCATGTTGTGCAGTCTAGATTTATGTACGACACTGACGCACTACACTCCTCTTTGAATCCTCCACCTCCTAACACGACGGAGACGATTGACCTGGGCAACAATGTGACTGAGTATGTTGTGATCAGCTACTGGTTGACGACCGACTCGTATGGTGGGTTTGTGACCGCCAGCAACAGCAGCGTGTACAGTCCTCCAGCCGTGACCACCACGGACACGACCAACTCCGAGGAGGCCTATGTTGAGACGGATGTGATCTCGTTCTTCATCACCACAGATGAGCACGGAGAGATCATCACTGACAGCCATGTTGTGCAGTCTAGATTTATGTACGACACTGACGCACTACACTCCTCTTTGAATCCTCCACCTCCTAACACGACGGAGACGATTGACCTGGGCAACAATGTGACTGAGTATGTTGTGATCAGCTACTGGTTGACGACCGACTCGTATGGTGGGTTTGTGACCGCCAGCAACAGCAGCGTGTACAGTCCTCCAGCCGTGACCACCACGGACACGACCAACTCCGAGGAGGCCTATGTTGAGACGGATGTGATCTCGTTCTTCATCACCACAGATGAGCACGGAGAGATCATCACTGACAGCCATGTTGTGCAGTCTAGATTTATGTACGACACTGACGCACTACACTCCTCTTTGAATCCTCCACCTCCTAACACGACGGAGACGATTGACCTGGGCAACAATGTGACTGAGTATGTTGTGATCAGCTACTGGTTGACGACCGACTCGTATGGTGGGTTTGTGACCGCCAGCAACAGCAGCGTGTACAGTCCTCCAGCCGTGACCACCACGGACACGACCAACTCCGAGGAGGCCTATGTTGAGACGGATGTGATCTCGTTCTTCATCACCACAGATGAGCACGGAGAGATCATCACTGACAGCCATGTTGTGCAGTCTAGATTTATGTACGACACTGACGCACTACACTCCTCTTTGAATCCTCCACCTCCTAACACGACGGAGACGATTGACCTGGGCAACAATGTGACTGAGTATGTTGTGATCAGCTACTGGTTGACGACCGACTCGTATGGTGGGTTTGTGACCGCCAGCAACAGCAGCGTGTACAGTCCTCCAGCCGTGACCACCACGGACACGACCAACTCCGAGGAGGCCTATGTTGAGACGGATGTGATCTCGTTCTTCATCACCACAGATGAGCACGGAGAGATCATCACTGACAGCCATGTTGTGCAGTCTAGATTTATGTACGACACTGACGCACTACACTCCTCTTTGAATCCTCCACCTCCTAACACGACGGAGACGATTGACCTGGGCAACAATGTGACTGAGTATGTTGTGATCAGCTACTGGTTGACGACCGACTCGTATGGTGGGTTTGTGACCGCCAGCAACAGCAGCGTGTACAGTCCTCCAGCCGTGACCACCACGGACACGACCAACTCCGAGGAGGCCTATGTTGAGACGGATGTGATCTCGTTCTTCATCACCACAGATGAGCACGGAGAGATCATCACTGACAGCCATGTTGTGCAGTCTAGATTTATGTACGACACTGACGCACTACACTCCTCTTTGAATCCTCCACCTCCTAACACGACGGAGACGATTGACCTGGGCAACAATGTGACTGAGTATGTTGTGATCAGCTACTGGTTGACGACCGACTCGTATGGTGGGTTTGTGACCGCCAGCAACAGCAGCGTGTACAGTCCTCCAGCCGTGACCACCACGGACACGACCAACTCCGAGGAGGCCTATGTTGAGACGGATGTGATCTCGTTCTTCATCACCACAGATGAGCACGGAGAGATCATCACTGACAGCCATGTTGTGCAGTCTAGATTTATGTACGACACTGACGCACTACACTCCTCTTTGAATCCTCCACCTCCTAACACGACGGAGACGATTGACCTGGGCAACAATGTGACTGAGTATGTTGTGATCAGCTACTGGTTGACGACCGACTCGTATGGTGGGTTTGTGACCGCCAGCAACAGCAGCGTGTACAGTCCTCCAGCCGTGACCACCACGGACACGACCAACTCCGAGGAGGCCTATGTTGAGACGGATGTGATCTCGTTCTTCATCACCACAGATGAGCACGGAGAGATCATCACTGACAGCCATGTTGTGCAGTCTAGATACATGATTGATGAACAAGTACAACATACATCTCTAGGTCCAGCACCTCCTAATACGACGGAGACGATTGACCTGGGCAACAATGTGACTGAGTATGTTGTGATCAGCTACTGGTTGACGACCGACTCGTATGGTGGGTTTGTGACCGCCAGCAACAGCAGCGTGTACAGTCCTCCAGCCGTGACCACCACGGACACGACCAACTCCGAGGAGGCCTATGTTGAGACGGATGTGATCTCGTTCTTCATCACCACAGATGAGCACGGAGAGATCATCACTGACAGCCATGTTGTGCAGTCTAGATTTATGTACGACACTGACGCACTACACTCCTCTTTGAATCCTCCACCTCCTAACACGACGGAGACGATTGACCTGGGCAACAATGTGACTGAGTATGTTGTGATCAGCTACTGGTTGACGACCGACTCGTATGGTGGGTTTGTGACCGCCAGCAACAGCAGCGTGTACAGTCCTCCAGCCGTGACCACCACGGACACGACCAACTCCGAGGAGGCCTATGTTGAGACGGATGTGATCTCGTTCTTCATCACCACAGATGAGCACGGAGAGATCATCACTGACAGCCATGTTGTGCAGTCTAGATTTATGTACGACACTGACGCACTACACTCCTCTTTGAATCCTCCACCTCCTAACACGACGGAGACGATTGACCTGGGCAACAATGTGACTGAGTATGTTGTGATCAGCTACTGGTTGACGACCGACTCGTATGGTGGGTTTGTGACCGCCAGCAACAGCAGCGTGTACAGTCCTCCAGCCGTGACCACCACGGACACGACCAACTCCGAGGAGGCCTATGTTGAGACGGATGTGATCTCGTTCTTCATCACCACAGATGAGCACGGAGAGATCATCACTGACAGCCATGTTGTGCAGTCTAGATACATGATTGATGAACAAGTACAACATACATCTCTAGGTCCAGCACCTCCTAATACGACGGAGACGATTGACCTGGGCAACAATGTGACTGAGTATGTTGTGATCAGCTACTGGTTGACGACCGACTCGTATGGTGGGTTTGTGACCGCCAGCAACAGCAGCGTGTACAGTCCTCCAGCCGTGACCACCACGGACACGACCAACTCCGAGGAGGCCTATGTTGAGACGGATGTGATCTCGTTCTTCATCACCACAGATGAGCACGGAGAGATCATCACTGACAGCCATGTTGTGCAGTCTAGATACATGATTGATGAACAAGTACAACATACATCTCTAGGTCCAGCACCTCCTAATACGACGGAGACGATTGACCTGGGCAACAATGTGACTGAGTATGTTGTGATCAGCTACTGGTTGACGACCGACTCGTATGGTGGGTTTGTGACCGCCAGCAACAGCAGCGTGTACAGTCCTCCAGCCGTGACCACCACGGACACGACCAACTCCGAGGAGGCCTATGTTGAGACGGATGTGATCTCGTTCTTCATCACCACAGATGAGCACGGAGAGATCATCACTGACAGCCATGTTGTGCAGTCTAGATTTATGTACGACACTGACGCACTACACTCCTCTTTGAATCCTCCACCTCCTAACACGACGGAGACGATTGACCTGGGCAACAATGTGACTGAGTATGTTGTGATCAGCTACTGGTTGACGACCGACTCGTATGGTGGGTTTGTGACCGCCAGCAACAGCAGCGTGTACAGTCCTCCAGCCGTGACCACCACGGACACGACCAACTCCGAGGAGGCCTATGTTGAGACGGATGTGATCTCGTTCTTCATCACCACAGATGAGCACGGAGAGATCATCACTGACAGCCATGTTGTGCAGTCTAGATTTATGTACGACACTGACGCACTACACTCCTCTTTGAATCCTCCACCTCCTAACACGACGGAGACGATTGACCTGGGCAACAATGTGACTGAGTATGTTGTGATCAGCTACTGGTTGACGACCGACTCGTATGGTGGGTTTGTGACCGCCAGCAACAGCAGCGTGTACAGTCCTCCAGCCGTGACCACCACGGACACGACCAACTCCGAGGAGGCCTATGTTGAGACGGATGTGATCTCGTTCTTCATCACCACAGATGAGCACGGAGAGATCATCACTGACAGCCATGTTGTGCAGTCTAGATTTATGTACGACACTGACGCACTACACTCCTCTTTGAATCCTCCACCTCCTAACACGACGGAGACGATTGACCTGGGCAACAATGTGACTGAGTATGTTGTGATCAGCTACTGGTTGACGACCGACTCGTATGGTGGGTTTGTGACCGCCAGCAACAGCAGCGTGTACAGTCCTCCAGCCGTGACCACCACGGACACGACCAACTCCGAGGAGGCCTATGTTGAGACGGATGTGATCTCGTTCTTCATCACCACAGATGAGCACGGAGAGATCATCACTGACAGCCATGTTGTGCAGTCTAGATACATGATTGATGAACAAGTACAACATACATCTCTAGGTCCAGCACCTCCTAATACGACGGAGACGATTGACCTGGGCAACAATGTGACTGAGTATGTTGTGATCAGCTACTGGTTGACGACCGACTCGTATGGTGGGTTTGTGACCGCCAGCAACAGCAGCGTGTACAGTCCTCCAGCCGTGACCACCACGGACACGACCAACTCCGAGGAGGCCTATGTTGAGACGGATGTGATCTCGTTCTTCATCACCACAGATGAGCACGGAGAGATCATCACTGACAGCCATGTTGTGCAGTCTAGATTTATGTACGACACTGACGCACTACACTCCTCTTTGAATCCTCCACCTCCTAACACGACGGAGACGATTGACCTGGGCAACAATGTGACTGAGTATGTTGTGATCAGCTACTGGTTGACGACCGACTCGTATGGTGGGTTTGTGACCGCCAGCAACAGCAGCGTGTACAGTCCTCCAGCCGTGACCACCACGGACACGACCAACTCCGAGGAGGCCTATGTTGAGACGGATGTGATCTCGTTCTTCATCACCACAGATGAGCACGGAGAGATCATCACTGACAGCCATGTTGTGCAGTCTAGATTTATGTACGACACTGACGCACTACACTCCTCTTTGAATCCTCCACCTCCTAACACGACGGAGACGATTGACCTGGGCAACAATGTGACTGAGTATGTTGTGATCAGCTACTGGTTGACGACCGACTCGTATGGTGGGTTTGTGACCGCCAGCAACAGCAGCGTGTACAGTCCTCCAGCCGTGACCACCACGGACACGACCAACTCCGAGGAGGCCTATGTTGAGACGGATGTGATCTCGTTCTTCATCACCACAGATGAGCACGGAGAGATCATCACTGACAGCCATGTTGTGCAGTCTAGATACATGATTGATGAACAAGTACAACATACATCTCTAGGTCCAGCACCTCCTAATACGACGGAGACGATTGACCTGGGCAACAATGTGACTGAGTATGTTGTGATCAGCTACTGGTTGACGACCGACTCGTATGGTGGGTTTGTGACCGCCAGCAACAGCAGCGTGTACAGTCCTCCAGCCGTGACCACCACGGACACGACCAACTCCGAGGAGGCCTATGTTGAGACGGATGTGATCTCGTTCTTCATCACCACAGATGAGCACGGAGAGATCATCACTGACAGCCATGTTGTGCAGTCTAGATACATGATTGATGAACAAGTACAACATACATCTCTAGGTCCAGCACCTCCTAATACGACGGAGACGATTGACCTGGGCAACAATGTGACTGAGTATGTTGTGATCAGCTACTGGTTGACGACCGACTCGTATGGTGGGTTTGTGACCGCCAGCAACAGCAGCGTGTACAGTCCTCCAGCCGTGACCACCACGGACACGACCAACTCCGAGGAGGCCTATGTTGAGACGGATGTGATCTCGTTCTTCATCACCACAGATGAGCACGGAGAGATCATCACTGACAGCCATGTTGTGCAGTCTAGATACATGATTGATGCTCAAGTTCAATATACCTCTTTGAATTCTCTACCTCCTAACACGACGGAGACGATTGACCTGGGCAACAATGTGACTGAGTATGTTGTGATCAGCTACTGGTTGACGACCGACTCGTATGGTGGGTTTGTGACCGCCAGCAACAGCAGCGTGTACAGTCCTCCAGCCGTGACCACCACGGACACGACCAACTCCGAGGAGGCCTATGTTGAGACGGATGTAATCTCGTTCTTCATCACCACAGATGAGCACGGAGAGATCATCACTGACAGCCATGTTGTGCAGTCTAGATACATGATTGATGCTCAAGTTCAATATACCTCTTTGAATTCTCTACCTCCTAACACGACGGAGACGATTGACCTGGGCAACAATGTGACTGAGTATGTTGTGATCAGCTACTGGTTGACGACCGACTCGTATGGTGGGTTTGTGACCGCCAGCAACAGCAGCGTGTACAGTCCTCCAGCCGTGACCACCACGGACACGACCAACTCCGAGGAGGCCTATGTTGAGACGGATGTGATCTCGTTCTTCATCACCACAGATGAGCACGGAGAGATCATCACTGACAGCCATGTTGTGCAGTCTAGATTTATGTACGACACTGACGCACTACACTCCTCTTTGAATCCTCCACCTCCTAACACGACGGAGACGATTGACCTGGGCAACAATGTGACTGAGTATGTTGTGATCAGCTACTGGTTGACGACCGACTCGTATGGTGGGTTTGTGACCGCCAGCAACAGCAGCGTGTACAGTCCTCCAGCCGTGACCACCACGGACACGACCAACTCCGAGGAGGCCTATGTTGAGACGGATGTGATCTCGTTCTTCATCACCACAGATGAGCACGGAGAGATCATCACTGACAGCCATGTTGTGCAGTCTAGATTTATGTACGACACTGACGCACTACACTCCTCTTTGAATCCTCCACCTCCTAACACGACGGAGACGATTGACCTGGGCAACAATGTGACTGAGTATGTTGTGATCAGCTACTGGTTGACGACCGACTCGTATGGTGGGTTTGTGACCGCCAGCAACAGCAGCGTGTACAGTCCTCCAGCCGTGACCACCACGGACACGACCAACTCCGAGGAGGCCTATGTTGAGACGGATGTGATCTCGTTCTTCATCACCACAGATGAGCACGGAGAGATCATCACTGACAGCCATGTTGTGCAGTCTAGATACATGATTGATGAACAAGTACAACATACATCTCTAGGTCCAGCACCTCCTAATACGACGGAGACGATTGACCTGGGCAACAATGTGACTGAGTATGTTGTGATCAGCTACTGGTTGACGACCGACTCGTATGGTGGGTTTGTGACCGCCAGCAACAGCAGCGTGTACAGTCCTCCAGCCGTGACCACCACGGACACGACCAACTCCGAGGAGGCCTATGTTGAGACGGATGTGATCTCGTTCTTCATCACCACAGATGAGCACGGAGAGATCATCACTGACAGCCATGTTGTGCAGTCTAGATTTATGTACGACACTGACGCACTACACTCCTCTTTGAATCCTCCACCTCCTAACACGACGGAGACGATTGACCTGGGCAACAATGTGACTGAGTATGTTGTGATCAGCTACTGGTTGACGACCGACTCGTATGGTGGGTTTGTGACCGCCAGCAACAGCAGCGTGTACAGT
This sequence comes from Nakaseomyces bracarensis, assembly GCF_045282275.1. Lineage (NCBI taxonomy): Eukaryota > Fungi > Ascomycota > Saccharomycetes > Saccharomycetales > Saccharomycetaceae > Nakaseomyces > Nakaseomyces bracarensis. The sequence goes on from NW_027263966.1 coordinate 151,912, forward strand.
CCTCCAGCCGTGACCACCACGGACACGACCAACTCCGAGGAGGCCTATGTTGAGACGGATGTGATCTCGTTCTTCATCACCACAGATGAGCACGGAGAGATCATCACTGACAGCCATGTTGTGCAGTCTAGATTTATGTACGACACTGACGCACTACACTCCTCTTTGAATCCTCCACCTCCTAACACGACGGAGACGATTGACCTGGGCAACAATGTGACTGAGTATGTTGTGATCAGCTACTGGTTGACGACCGACTCGTATGGTGGGTTTGTGACCGCCAGCAACAGCAGCGTGTACAGTCCTCCAGCCGTGACCACCACGGACACGACCAACTCCGAGGAGGCCTATGTTGAGACGGATGTGATCTCGTTCTTCATCACCACAGATGAGCACGGAGAGATCATCACTGACAGCCATGTTGTGCAGTCTAGATACATGATTGATGAACAAGTACAACATACATCTCTAGGTCCAGCACCTCCTAATACGACGGAGACGATTGACCTGGGCAACAATGTGACTGAGTATGTTGTGATCAGCTACTGGTTGACGACCGACTCGTATGGTGGGTTTGTGACCGCCAGCAACAGCAGCGTGTACAGTCCTCCAGCCGTGACCACCACGGACACGACCAACTCCGAGGAGGCCTATGTTGAGACGGATGTGATCTCGTTCTTCATCACCACAGATGAGCACGGAGAGATCATCACTGACAGCCATGTTGTGCAGTCTAGATACATGATTGATGAACAAGTACAACATACATCTCTAGGTCCAGCACCTCCTAATACGACGGAGACGATTGACCTGGGCAACAATGTGACTGAGTATGTTGTGATCAGCTACTGGTTGACGACCGACTCGTATGGTGGGTTTGTGACCGCCAGCAACAGCAGCGTGTACAGTCCTCCAGCCGTGACCACCACGGACACGACCAACTCCGAGGAGGCCTATGTTGAGACGGATGTGATCTCGTTCTTCATCACCACAGATGAGCACGGAGAGATCATCACTGACAGCCATGTTGTGCAGTCTAGATACATGATTGATGCTCAAGTTCAATATACCTCTTTGAATTCTCTACCTCCTAACACGACGGAGACGATTGACCTGGGCAACAATGTGACTGAGTATGTTGTGATCAGCTACTGGTTGACGACCGACTCGTATGGTGGGTTTGTGACCGCCAGCAACAGCAGCGTGTACAGTCCTCCAGCCGTGACCACCACGGACACGACCAACTCCGAGGAGGCCTATGTTGAGACGGATGTGATCTCGTTCTTCATCACCACAGATGAGCACGGAGAGATCATCACTGACAGCCATGTTGTGCAGTCTAGATTTATGTACGACACTGACGCACTACACTCCTCTTTGAATCCTCCACCTCCTAACACGACGGAGACGATTGACCTGGGCAACAATGTGACTGAGTATGTTGTGATCAGCTACTGGTTGACGACCGACTCGTATGGTGGGTTTGTGACCGCCAGCAACAGCAGCGTGTACAGTCCTCCAGCCGTGACCACCACGGACACGACCAACTCCGAGGAGGCCTATGTTGAGACGGATGTGATCTCGTTCTTCATCACCACAGATGAGCACGGAGAGATCATCACTGACAGCCATGTTGTGCAGTCTAGATACATGATTGATGAACAAGTACAACATACATCTCTAGGTCCAGCACCTCCTAATACGACGGAGACGATTGACCTGGGCAACAATGTGACTGAGTATGTTGTGATCAGCTACTGGTTGACGACCGACTCGTATGGTGGGTTTGTGACCGCCAGCAACAGCAGCGTGTACAGTCCTCCAGCCGTGACCACCACGGACACGACCAACTCCGAGGAGGCCTATGTTGAGACGGATGTGATCTCGTTCTTCATCACCACAGATGAGCACGGAGAGATCATCACTGACAGCCATGTTGTGCAGTCTAGATACATGATTGATGAACAAGTACAACATACATCTCTAGGTCCAGCACCTCCTAATACGACGGAGACGATTGACCTGGGCAACAATGTGACTGAGTATGTTGTGATCAGCTACTGGTTGACGACCGACTCGTATGGTGGGTTTGTGACCGCCAGCAACAGCAGCGTGTACAGTCCTCCAGCCGTGACCACCACGGACACGACCAACTCCGAGGAGGCCTATGTTGAGACGGATGTGATCTCGTTCTTCATCACCACAGATGAGCACGGAGAGATCATCACTGACAGCCATGTTGTGCAGTCTAGATTTATGTACGACACTGACGCACTACACTCCTCTTTGAATCCTCCACCTCCTAACACGACGGAGACGATTGACCTGGGCAACAATGTGACTGAGTATGTTGTGATCAGCTACTGGTTGACGACCGACTCGTATGGTGGGTTTGTGACCGCCAGCAACAGCAGCGTGTACAGTCCTCCAGCCGTGACCACCACGGACACGACCAACTCCGAGGAGGCCTATGTTGAGACGGATGTGATCTCGTTCTTCATCACCACAGATGAGCACGGAGAGATCATCACTGACAGCCATGTTGTGCAGTCTAGATTTATGTACGACACTGACGCACTACACTCCTCTTTGAATCCTCCACCTCCTAACACGACGGAGACGATTGACCTGGGCAACAATGTGACTGAGTATGTTGTGATCAGCTACTGGTTGACGACCGACTCGTATGGTGGGTTTGTGACCGCCAGCAACAGCAGCGTGTACAGTCCTCCAGCCGTGACCACCACGGACACGACCAACTCCGAGGAGGCCTATGTTGAGACGGATGTGATCTCGTTCTTCATCACCACAGATGAGCACGGAGAGATCATCACTGACAGCCATGTTGTGCAGTCTAGATTTATGTACGACACTGACGCACTACACTCCTCTTTGAATCCTCCACCTCCTAACACGACGGAGACGATTGACCTGGGCAACAATGTGACTGAGTATGTTGTGATCAGCTACTGGTTGACGACCGACTCGTATGGTGGGTTTGTGACCGCCAGCAACAGCAGCGTGTACAGTCCTCCAGCCGTGACCACCACGGACACGACCAACTCCGAGGAGGCCTATGTTGAGACGGATGTGATCTCGTTCTTCATCACCACAGATGAGCACGGAGAGATCATCACTGACAGCCATGTTGTGCAGTCTAGATTTATGTACGACACTGACGCACTACACTCCTCTTTGAATCCTCCACCTCCTAACACGACGGAGACGATTGACCTGGGCAACAATGTGACTGAGTATGTTGTGATCAGCTACTGGTTGACGACCGACTCGTATGGTGGGTTTGTGACCGCCAGCAACAGCAGCGTGTACAGTCCTCCAGCCGTGACCACCACGGACACGACCAACTCCGAGGAGGCCTATGTTGAGACGGATGTGATCTCGTTCTTCATCACCACAGATGAGCACGGAGAGATCATCACTGACAGCCATGTTGTGCAGTCTAGATTTATGTACGACACTGACGCACTACACTCCTCTTTGAATCCTCCACCTCCTAACACGACGGAGACGATTGACCTGGGCAACAATGTGACTGAGTATGTTGTGATCAGCTACTGGTTGACGACCGACTCGTATGGTGGGTTTGTGACCGCCAGCAACAGCAGCGTGTACAGTCCTCCAGCCGTGACCACCACGGACACGACCAACTCCGAGGAGGCCTATGTTGAGACGGATGTGATCTCGTTCTTCATCACCACAGATGAGCACGGAGAGATCATCACTGACAGCCATGTTGTGCAGTCTAGATACATGATTGATGAACAAGTACAACATACATCTCTAGGTCCAGCACCTCCTAATACGACGGAGACGATTGACCTGGGCAACAATGTGACTGAGTATGTTGTGATCAGCTACTGGTTGACGACCGACTCGTATGGTGGGTTTGTGACCGCCAGCAACAGCAGCGTGTACAGTCCTCCAGCCGTGACCACCACGGACACGACCAACTCCGAGGAGGCCTATGTTGAGACGGATGTGATCTCGTTCTTCATCACCACAGATGAGCACGGAGAGATCATCACTGACAGCCATGTTGTGCAGTCTAGATTTATGTACGACACTGACGCACTACACTCCTCTTTGAATCCTCCACCTCCTAACACGACGGAGACGATTGACCTGGGCAACAATGTGACTGAGTATGTTGTGATCAGCTACTGGTTGACGACCGACTCGTATGGTGGGTTTGTGACCGCCAGCAACAGCAGCGTGTACAGTCCTCCAGCCGTGACCACCACGGACACGACCAACTCCGAGGAGGCCTATGTTGAGACGGATGTGATCTCGTTCTTCATCACCACAGATGAGCACGGAGAGATCATCACTGACAGCCATGTTGTGCAGTCTAGATTTATGTACGACACTGACGCACTACACTCCTCTTTGAATTCTCTACCTCCTAACACGACGGAGACGATTGACCTGGGCAACAATGTGACTGAGTATGTTGTGATCAGCTACTGGTTGACGACCGACTCGTATGGTGGGTTTGTGACCGCCAGCAACAGCAGCGTGTACAGTCCTCCAGCCGTGACCACCACGGACACGACCAACTCCGAGGAGGCCTATGTTGAGACGGATGTGATCTCGTTCTTCATCACCACAGATGAGCACGGAGAGATCATCACAGATAGTTACATTTTTTCTTACATTTACCCATTTGATTTTGACCCAATATTGGATTACACTACTACTGTTACGCATTCGGACGGCAGTGTCGAGACAGACGTTGTTCACCAAGTGACCACCAGCGATGGCGAAGGCAACCCTACCACGATTGCAGTTACTTCAAAGATAGGTGCCTACACTACTACTGTTACGCATTCGGACGGCAGTGTCGAGACAGACGTTGTTCACCAAGTGACCACCAGCGATGGCGAAGGCAACCCTACCACGATTGCAGTTACTTCAAAGATAGGTGCCTACACTACTACTGTTACGCATTCGGACGGCAGTGTCGAGACAGACGTTGTTCACCAAGTGACCACCAGCGATGGCGAAGGCAACCCTACCACGATTGCAGTTACTTCAAAGATAGGTGCCTACACTACTACTGTTACGCATTCGGACGGCAGTGTCGAGACAGACGTTGTTCACCAAGTGACCACTAGCGATGGCGAAGGCAACCCTACCACGATTGCAGTTACTTCAAAGATAGGTGCCTACACTACTACTGTTACGCATTCGGACGGCAGTGTCGAGACAGACGTTGTTCACCAAGTGACCACCAGCGATGGCGAAGGCAACCCTACCACGATTGCAGTTACTTCAAAGATAGGTGCCTACACTACTACTGTTACGCATTCGGACGGCAGTGTCGAGACAGACGTTGTTCACCAAGTGACCACTAGCGATGGCGAAGGCAACCCTACCACGATTGCAGTTACTTCAAAGATAGGTGCCTACACTACTACTGTTACGCATTCGGACGGCAGTGTCGAGACAGACGTTGTTCACCAAGTGACCACCAGCGATGGCGAAGGCAACCCTACCACGATTGCAGTTACTTCAAAGATAGGTGCCTACACTACTACTGTTACGCATTCGGACGGCAGTGTCGAGACAGACGTTGTTCACCAAGTGACCACCAGCGATGGCGAAGGCAACCCTACCACGATTGCAGTTACTTCAATAATTCAGCCAACTGATGACCAACCTAGTGGTCTACCAGATTCAAAAGTCTTGGTCACTAGTTCTATGGATCGTATTGATACAGGCACTGTTGTTTATGTTACTACCACAGAGAATGAAGTAGAGAGTGGTACCATAGAACCTACCTCTAATATTGAATCTTCTCATAAAACCATGTACTCAACCAGCGAACTTGTTAGTTCAACTCCAGAATCCATATCAAACAGCATAAGACCTAGTAATGATGACAGCAACGAATTCATTACAAATTCCGAATCAACTACGAATCTGTTTAACCCATCTTATAATAGTGAATTGTATGGAGAATCAGAAGAACCGATTGTAAGCACACCAACTGAATTTTCTCGACTTTCTAACGATACCCCTGTTAAAACGTCAGCTGGGGGGCAAGTAACATCTAGTAAATCACCACAAAGTAACACTAGAAATACAAAGACATTATCTGGTACCGCATCTGAAGAACTATTGAACTCTAGCAGTTCAAGTTCTCCTTCATCGAGTCCAACAGCTTCAGAAGCGCGTAGTTCTATTTCACAAGATTTCAAAGCTTCTGGTTCTAAGCTAGGATGTAATTGGCTCTTAATTTTTATGCTAGGATTATTCTTAGTATAGGATAACGTTATTAGACTGTGAGCGTCTGCCTGCTATTAAAAATTAGTAACAAAAAAAAAATAATGATGAAAACAACAACAACAACAACAACAATAATAATAATAATAATAATAATAATAATAATAATGATAATAATAATAATAATAATAATAACAATAATAAAAAAAAAAAAAAATTAAAAAATAATAATAACAATAATAATAATAAATGAAAAATAAGAACAAGTAATTAGAAATATTGGTATCATTGTTTGAGGTTGTTATGAATATTACATTAGTAATATAATACCCAGAATAAACTGTCACCATTTCTGAGGACCACAACAAATATCCTTCTCTTTTATTGTTCTTTTCTAACTTTTAATTCATTTACCTGTATATTAGTATATTATATTCATAGAAATTAGTGTTTCTAATCGATATTTCGTATTCTTTTTTTATTTATTTCTGGTATTTTGAAATTTTGTTGAATTTTATGTACTTTATCTATAATTAGTTTTTCATTCTTAATGACTTGACAAGAATACGTATTATTAATATATATTCTACGCTGAAAGTAATTGAACCCTAAATAAATTACGTTATATAATGTGATGATTAGTATTAACATAATCAACATATTATACTGACAGATTTTTATGTTTGTATTATTTTTTATAGAATTTATTCACATTGAGTGAATAATAAATATATTACCAATAGTAAAAAATAATTCCGTGTGTCATTCGTTAGTCTAATGAATAACTCTATTTTATGTGATAGCTCTCATTTTTTTTTTGTATGGATATATAACTTAAAGGTCATAACTGGTTCATTGTCTTGACCTTAGTTGAAAACTTGAATGAAAATTAAATTTACCAAGAAATTACTCTTCCGTGCGTAATTTCTTAGGTTATATAATAGAAGAAAAGGAACATAATAACATACAAAGTAAATGTCAATCCAATGTCATAAAAAAACTTAAGTAAATTATTATTTAGAAGAAAAAGTAAAATAAGGTTCGCCCGTGCACTGATTTTCTAAGAGCCATGATCCAATCAAAAAGCTCCATTGTTTTCATTTGTAGTGGCATAAATTGGTGAAGCCAGAATAAATTGAAATGAAATGAAAAAAGAGCTTGAGATATAATGGGTATTTTTAGTAATGTATAATTTTTATCATTTATAATGTTATTCTGCCTTTCACCAATATTCCAAAAATTTTTCTTGTGTTGTATCATGACTTGGTGTCGTTAATGATTTCTTTTATTAATCAATTCATTACGGGCGTGTGGCGTAGTTGGTAGCGCGCTCCCTTAGCATGGGAGAGGTCTTCGGTTCGATTCCGGACTCGTCCATATCTGAAAACCTTTTTTTGATGACGTAATACTAACAAATTTGTCTGGGTAAACATATTAATATGAGACCATGTTTACCCGGATAAGTTTTCCTGGCAAATGAGTATATAACATTCTATACGAAAAGGTAAATCCTCTTTTTGTTTTCTTTTAATTTTAAAATCAAATGTTTTGCAGTTACCCGATTGGGGAGTGGGGTGGGTGTAGTCACATCTCCTAATTAGGAAAACAATCAACCTATAAATATTTTTTTAATAAGTATTCCGTTTATAGAGCTTTTATAACTTCCCCTAACATAACACCGTAGAGATGCCATTGAAAGAAAAAGTAGAGAAGCCGATCCCCCTTCCCTTCTTTCTTCTTTTTCTTCTAATAGATATTTAAAATTTGTGCCACAGCAATTTAACTGCCAGTGAATGAAAAGCCCAAAGTAAAAGCAAGAAGATGGCTGTTTGGGATCCTGCCTCTCATTCTTACCACTGACGTATTGATAGTCAACTAAAAAGTACTGAGAGAGGCAGAGGGATTTCCTTAAAAAGAGGGATTTCCTTAGGGAGAGACTTATAATAAAGGTAAAAGAGAACACTTCCAAGGAGTGTAAATTAATTCTATATCTAAATTTGAAAAGAGGACCATTTATTTAAAGAAAAAATATATATTAAAATTTTATTGATTGAAAAAAAAAACCAATAAAGCAACAAAAAAACAGTGATATTCTTTTTTTAAATAACTCATATACTAAGGTTATTGTTATAATAAGTTATTGTTATTTCTTTATTAAAATATAGGAGTTCACTAGAACTAAATTTGAACATAACGAAGATCAACTTTAAAGGTACTGAAAAAAAAATTGGTATAGAAAGATAAAAAAAAAAGGATAGACATAAACTTTATTATAGATGTCATTTAGAGACCTTACCGGAAACGGTAGGAGTAGTGATGAGAGTGTATCCACTGCTTCTTTAGAGCCTAGGCATGAAAAATATCTTAACAACCCGTTTGTTGGTGACGATGAAGTTACATCGAGTGCTGAGTTGCTTCCTGTCGGTACTGAAAGAGAGAGGAGGGGTATGCCTGACCTGGATAGTGATGAGATTGAGATTGTGCCGGAACATGTGCACAGTAGTTCGGATAGTAATTCTTTGTCCTTGAATGAGAAGCTGGCTTCTGATTACAGGGGTTACTACAAACAGCCACAGAAAGGGTCTCCCAGTAGGTTTTACTCGGCATCTCGCAAGGGCTCTTACTCGCCCATGAACGCTGGTAATAACTCAGAACTGTCTAGTAACGATATCAGGGCTCCACCTGCCTTCGATAGATACCCACTGGTGGGGTCTAGATTACACCTGAGTAACTACAGGCAGGCTTTCTCTAAGAACGACTCTCCTCCTCCTCCTTTGAAGAATGAAAAACTGTCGTCTACTGGTGAATATTCTACAATGTTGCCTTCTTCGGTAATGTTCCTGGAAGACCAGGACTTTTCGCCGTTTGGTGGATACCCAGCTACAGCATTCCCACTTTCGCTAGACGAAAAGGAGGATGACGATTTTTTACATAACCCAGATCCTGAGGAAGAGGCAAGGCTGGATAGAAAACGGTTTTCTGAAGATTTCAAACACATGAGCAAACAGTCGTTTGGTGGTTTCCTTGGTATATTATTCCTCTTCTTGGGAGCCATCGCTTTGTTCATTATTTTACCTGTTCTCACATACTCAGGTGCTGTGGATCACCACGACCGAAACGTCCCTGCGGCAACTAATACAACTAATTCTACACACCAAACATCAGTACCGCTTTCCCTATATCAATACCCTCAATTATCAGCTATTAGGACATCACTTGTTGATTCAGATACTCCAAGCTCAGCACAAACCAGAAAGGCAAAGGATGGAAGTACGTGGAAATTGGTGTTTTCAGATGAGTTTAACGCCGTTGGAAGAACATTCTATGATGGGGATGACCAATTCTGGACGGCCCCAGATATCCATTATGATGCAACAAAGGACTTGGAATGGTATTCACCAGATGCAGTGACTACGAATAATGGTACTTTACAATT